>NC_134483.1:471669346-471789311 GCF_040206685.1 Ascaphus truei | reverse complement strand
TTCTGAGAGAGAGAGTTCTGAGAGAGAGGTCTGAGAGAGAGATCTGAGAGAGAGAGAGAGGTCTGAGAGAGAGCGCATCTGAGAGAGAGAAGTCTGAGAGAGAGAGAGAGAGAGAGAGAGAGATCTGAGAGAGAGAGGTCTGAGAGAGAGAGAGAGAGAGAGAGAGAGAGAGGTCAGAGAGAGAGAGGTCTGAGGGAGAGAGAGGTCTGAGGGAGAGAGAGAGGTCTGAGGGAGAGAGAGAGGTCTGAGAGAGAGAGAGGTCTAAGAGAGAGAGATAGAGGTCTGAGAGAGAGAGAGAAGTCTGAGAGAGAGAGGTCTGAGAGAGAGGTCTGAGAGAGAGGGAGAGATCTGAGAGAGAGAGAGGTCTGAGAGAGATAGAGAGAGAGAGGGGCCTGAGAGAGAGAGAGAGAGAGAGAGAGAGAGAGAGAGAGAGAGAGAGAGAGAGAGAGAGAGAGAGAGAGAGGTCTGAGAGAGGTCTGAGAGAGAGAGGTCTGAGAGAGAGAGGTCTGGGAGAGAGAGAGGTCTGAGAGAGAGAGGTCTGAGAGAGAGAGAGAGAGGTCTGAGAGAGAGAGAGAGAGAGAGAGAGGGGTCTAAGAGAGAGAGAGAGAGAGGTCTTAGAGAGAGAGAGAGGTCAGAGAGAGAGAGATCTGAGAGAGGTCTGAGAGAGAGAGGTCTGAGAGAGAGGTCTGAGAGAGATGTCTGAGAGAGAGAGAGGTCTGAGAGAGAGAGAGAGGTCTGAGAGAGAGAGAGAGAGGTCTGAGAGAGATAGAGAGAGAGGTCTGAGAGAGAGAGAGGTCTGAGAGAGAGAGAGGTCTGAGAGAGAGGTCTGAGAGAGAGAGCGAGAGGTCTGAGAGAGAGAGGTCTGAGAGAGAGAGGTCTGAGAGAGAGGTCTGAGAGAGAGAGGTCTGAGAGAGGTCTGAGAGAGAGAGGTCTGAGAGAGAGAGGTCTGGGAGAGAGAGAGGTCTGAGAGAGAGAGGTCTGAGAGAGAGAGAGAGAGAGAGAGAGAGGTCTGAGAGAGAGAGAGAGAGAGAGAGAGAGAGGGGTCTAAGAGAGAGAGAGAGAGAGGTCTTAGAGAGAGAGAGAGAGGTCTGAGAGAGAGAGATCTGAGAGAGGTCTGAGAGAGAGAGGTCTGAGAGAGAGGTCTGAGAGAGATGTCTGAGAGAGAGAGAGGTCTGAGAGAGAGAGAGAGAGGTCTGAGAGAGAGAGAGAGAGGTCTGAGAGAGATAGAGAGAGAGGTTTGAGAGAGAGAGAGGTCTGAGAGAGAGAGAGGTCTGAGAGAGAGGTCTGAGAGAGAGAGCGAGAGGTCTGAGAGAGAGAGGTCTGAGAGAGAGGTCTGAGAGAGAGGTCTGAGAGAGATCTGAGAGAGAGAGAGGTCTGAGAGAGAGAGAGAGAGAGAGGGGCTTGAGAGAGAGAGAGAGGGGTCTGAGAGAGAGGGGTCTGAGAGAGAGAGGTCAGAGAGAGAGGTCTGAGAGAGCGAGGTCTGAGAGAGAGAGGCCTGAGAGAGAGAGAGGTCTGAGAAAGAGAGAGAGAGGTCTGAGAGAGAGAGGTCTGGGCGAGAGAGAGGTCAGAGAGAGAGAGAGGTCTGAGGGAGAGAGAGAGGTCTGAGGAAGGGAGAGAGGTCTGAGGGAGAGAGAGAGGTCTGAGGGAGAGAGAGAGGTCTGAGAGAGAGAGAGAGAGGTCTAAGACAGAGAGAGGTCTGAGAGAGAGAGTTCTGAGAGAGAGGTCTGAGAGAGAGATCTGAGAGAGAGAGAGAGGTCTGAGAGAGAGCGGTCTGAGAGAGAGAGGTCTGAGAGAGAGAGAGAGAGAGATCTGAGAGAGAGAGAGAGAGGGGTCAGAGAGAGAGAGGTCTGAGGGAGAGAGAGGTCTGAGGGAGAGAGAGGTCTGAGGAAGAGAGAGAGGTCTGAGAGAGAGGTCTAAGAGAGAAAGATAGAGGTCTGAGAGAGAGAGAAGTCTGAGAGAGAGAGGTCTGAGAGAGAGGTCTGAGAGAGAGAGATCTGAGAGAGAGAGAGAGAGGTCTGAGAGAGAGAGATTGAGAGAGAGAGGGGCCTGAGAGAGAGAGAGAGAGAGAGAGAGAGAGAGAGAGAGAGAGAGAGAGAGAGAGAGAGAGAGAGAGAGAGAGAGTGGGGTCTGAGAGGGAGGGGTCTGAGAGAGAGGGGTCTGAGAGAGAAGGGTCTGAGAGAGAGGGGTCTGAGAGAGAGGTCAGAGAGAGAGGTCAGAGAGAGAGGTCTGAGAGAGAAAGGTCCGAGAGAGCTGTGAGAGAGAGAGGTCTGAGAGAGAGAGAGGTCTTAGAGAGAGAGAGAGAGGTCTGAGAGAGAGAGAGAGAGAGAGAGAGGTCACAGAGAGAGAGAGGTCTGAGGGAGAGAGAGAGGTCTGAGGGAGAGAGAGAGGTCTGAGGGAGAGAGAGAGAGAGAGAGAGAGAAGAGAGAGAGAGAGAGGGGGGGGGTCTGAGGGAGAGAGAGAGAGATAGAGAGAGTGAGGTCTGAGGGAGAGAGAGAGAGTGAGGTCTGAGATAGTGAGGTCTGAGATAGTGAGGTCTGAGAGAGAGAGGTCTGAGAGAGAGAGGTCTGAGAGTGAGAAGTCTGAGAGATAGAGGTCTGAGAGAGAGAGGTCTGAGAGAGAGAGGTCTGAGAGAGAGGTCTGAGAGAAAGAGAGAGGTCTGAGGGAGAGAGAGAGAGAGAGAGAGTGAGGTCTGAGGGAGAGAGAGAGAGAGAGTGAGGTCTGAGAGAGAGAGAGAGAGAGAGAAAGAGAGAGAGAGAGAGAGCGGGAGGTCTGAGGGAGAGAGAGAGTGAGGTCTGAGGGAGAGAGAGAGTGAGGTCTGAGGGAGAGAGAGAGAGGTCTGAGGGAGAGAGAGAGAGGTCTGAGGGAGAGAGAGAGGTCTGAGGGAGAGAGAGAGGTCTGAGGGAGAGAGTGAGGTCTGAGGGAGAGAGTGAGGTCTGAGGGAGAGAGTGAGGTCTGAGGGAGAGAGTGAGGTCTGAGAGAGAGTGAGGTCTGAGAGAGAGAGAGGTCTGAGAGAGAGAGAGTGAGGTCTGAGAGAGAGAGTGAGGTCTGAGAGAGAGAGTGAGGTCTGAGAGAGAGAGTGAGGTCTGAGAGAGAAAGTGAGTGTGTGAGAGAGAGTGAGAGTGTGTGAGAGAGAGTGAGAGTGTGTGAGAGAGAGTGAGAGTGTGTGAGTGTGTCTGAGAGAGACACCAACTGCGCACTGCAACTCTTAGGTATGTATATACACCTTTGTTTTTACTTTGGGCGCCGCGGAAAAATCCTGATCGCCTTGGGGAGCCTTGAACTGAAAAAGTTTGGGAACAACTGGCTTAAGCCCATCCTTCCACTTTGATTCGAGATATCTCTGTGTTTCGAATGAGAGTGAATGCAGGAAGAGAACCCTTCGTCCCACTGGGATTGGAGCCCTTTCTCCAGGTCAGTAATATCTCCTCAAGAAGGTGCTTAAGCTCAGCACTATTCAGCTGTTCGAGGAGGACTTTTCCCAAGCACAGTCTTTCTTCTGACAGATTGGTCACGTATTTTCCCCTGCATCACATGATCCTTTCTTCCCTGAGTTTAGGGTGACCACCTGCATCGGGTTCTGTAGCCATATTCATGGGTGTTTCAAGCTGGGCAGAGTTTTTATCCATACCGATTGACTCTCTTGTAGCATCTCAGTTTGGTAGATACTTAGTGTTGTACCTATAGAGGTGTGAACACTGAAACAGTTCTGCCTCAATCTAGCCAAAGACTGTATATTTCTAGCGGCTATCTTCATTGTGAGGAATATGGCTTGGACCATGGGGCCACAGTAGCATGACTGTATTGTTATTGCGCTTCTCAGTCATAATTCAGTTCTTTCCTGATTTGTGTGGAAAGCCGATCATAGTACTGAGATGGCATTGTGGGTGCGCTTATAGCAATGCACAGCTTGCTTGCTTGTGATGTAGAACCTACAGTAAATCTGGATTGAATCACACCAGCAGCTTCCTTCATTTTTTTGCTGCAGACACTTCCTAACATTTGACTGGAGTAAGATTACACACTGCTTCAAATGTTCATTATTCTTTTTTTGAAGTTGCATTCTCCATATGGATTGGAGAAGGCAGGTTGCTTTATTCTTGCTATTTAGTCGCCAAGTTTTCATTCCCCTGTAGGCAGCTTGTATGGTCAGCGCTGCAGAGCGTTTGCGCACATACATTTCTCTTTCTAACCTTGCTTGGACAAGAGCTTTGTAGTACTTCTGAATTACTCTGCTGCTTATCTCAATTTTTAAGAATTTCAGCTCATCAGTGAGAGAATCCTGTTTCTGGAGCTTGCTCTGGGTGTGCATCAACGCATTCTTCATCATATTTTGGAGCTCTGCAGATTTCTTTGCTCTGTCCATGTCTCCATGCCACAGTTTCCGGACCTTCTTGTGCTCCCTCTTGTACCAAGTCACCTGGCATCTAAGCTTGGCCTCTAGCGATGCTCTGGTGATGCTCAGGGTAGCCTTCCATTTCTCATGCTGCTTTACGGGGACACACTGGGTAATCAGACATTCCTGCAGCCTGCTGATTTTCTTTATGCAGAGATCGCTGCTTCTCTTTTGCAATCTGTAGGTGTGTACTCATACCTTGCAGTTGGTTCTGCATTATGTGCTCTGCTTGTGTGTGTTGCTTCAATGCTTCTAACTTTTCATATTCAAATAGGTTCATCCTTTTTTCTAGCTTCTGAAGCTTTTCATTCTTTTCATTGATGTGGTCAGTCAAATCAGAATTTTCTTCTTTCAGCCTTGTATTTTCTCTTTTTACAGTCTGTAATATTCAGGGCCTCTTAGTAGTCCTCCTTCCATTTATGCACTTCTGAGTTGAGCCTCCAGGTCTCCTGGCGTGAGACTTTTATCTCTAGGTTGAGGGTCTGAAGCTCCTTTTGAGAGACTTTAAGATCCATACTAAGTCTGTAGACAGCTTTTTGAGAGACGTCCAGCTCCACAGCGAGACTGTGAAGTTCCTTTTTAGAGACTTCCAGTTCTGTGCGGCAATTTCTGATCTCTTGGTGTGTGGCATTCATTGCTACACGGAGAGTATGAACCTCATTCTGTGATATGTCTACCTCTGCCCGGACACGGTTGACCTTCTGGTGTGAGGTATTCAGTTCTATGTGGAGAGTATGAACCTCATTCTGAGAGACTTCCACCTCTCTATGGCAATTGCAAACCTTTTGCTGAAAGACTGTAATCTCTTTCAGTTCCTCCTCATACTTCTGTTTCAGATTAGCAATCATTCGATCAGACTTTCTCTGCTTTTCACCCATGGCAGTAATAGAAGTGTTTGCAGTATCTCGATCCGTCCTTAGATCCTCCAATTTGGTCTTGGCCTCAGAGTAAATTATGAGCACAGTCTTCTGTGGCTCGGCATTATTTTCTCTCTCCATTTTCAATTCTTCACGGAGCAGATCACAGTTATGTCTGGCAGCTTGCAGTGCATCTTCAGGGCTGGTAGGTAGAGAAGGTTTAGGTGCTCAAACCCCAGGTAACTTCATCCAAAAACAAATTGCAATGAGACACTAACCCTGGAGACACCAGAGGGAGTGGGTAGGTAACCATAGACCTGTAAGTAACCAAATGACGTTTGTCAATACTCAACTATAACAGTCTAAACCATAAGACCCACTCACGTCATCTCCAGGAGTGATTGCTGGCGTGCCAGCCACAGGAAATCAAGAGTCCAGATGCAGCAAATAGAAAAAAACGAATGGCGCACAGCCAGGGAGCCAGGTGTAAAGCAAAAAAGCTACACCACCAATGGACGTGATGGGCAGACGATGTAGCCCCAATCACAGAGACTCCTGCAGGCATCTACAAATGGGCTTAACGGAGTGCAAAGTGTCAATGAAGGCAAAAATAATATAATAAAAGCACAATGCGAGCAAAACTAATTCAAAAGGCATATTTCTAAGCGCTCACATTGCGAATGATATACCTCCTCACTGCAAATCCCACAAGTGCAAAGACATAGGTTGTAAAATTTGTCAGTTTATTATTCCTTCACAACATTTCAGGGGCTGTATGTCCAATCAGGAATTCCCGATAAAATCTTTTATAAACTGTAACACACAATATGTGATTTACCTCCTAACTTGTGGGTGTGGAATCAACTACGTAGGAAGGACAATCAGACCCCTTAAGAATAGGATACTTGAATATGTCAGACTAATCAAAAAAGGAGACATATCTCACCCCGTCTCTAAACATTTCTCGAATTGCCCCAAAGGTGGTATTAAGGGGTTAAAAGTTCAGGGAATTGAAAAAATCTTCTTGAGAGAAAGAGGCGGGGATTTGCTCAACCTTTTGGACCGCAGGGAGGCCTACTGGATCTTTATGCTCCAGACCAGAACACCCTGCGGTCTAAATATAGAATGGAACTTGGGCCATTTTTTGAATTCCTAAGGCATAATTGTTAGTTTATTAGAATGCTGTTCTATGGAGTTATTATTGTTGTTATAGTTGCATCAGGTCTTGGTATCTTGTTGAGTCTCTATGACTTACAATGTATGCGGCATCTGCCATTTCCAACACCCATAGTTGCCTTAACTCATGTTAACAAATATGATTAATATCTTCGTTACATTATGTGATCATGGATCGCTATAATTGAAATTCAGTCCAAATGGATGTATATGAATGAATACATGTTATATAATGGAAAAATACAGTTGATTCTTCCTCCCCTTGGAGGCAAATGAAGAGAAAAGACTTAGCACAAAAAGGTCTTATGATTGTACTATTTTGCTTTTAATGTTTCTTGTGTACTTTTTAAGGGAGACGTTATATGTTTTAATTATGACGTCTAATGTTGTTGTGGACTAATTGTGTTGTCCGTTTTTTATACACTGTATGTCTTTGCACTTGTGGGATTTGCAGTGAGGAGGTATATCATTCGCAATGTGAGCGCTTAGAAATATGCCTTTTGAATTAGTTTTGCTCGCATTGTGCTTTTATTAAATTATTTTTGCCTTCATTGACACTTTGCACTCCATTAAGCCCATTTGTAGATGCCTGCAGGAGTCTCTGTGATTGGGGCTACATCATCTGCCCATCACGTCCATTGGTGGTGTAGCTTTGTGCCCCAGCCTATCACGGGTCCGCAGTGACGTCACTATGGGCGGAAATGGAAGCAGAGATAAGTCTGGATTGCCCTGTCTACATGCCTGATGTGGGCATGCGCGGATGGTAGCAGGGGGCGGTCCATACCCATAATCCTTAGGGAGGGTGGATCGGCGCCCCGTGTGACGTCCTGCGCATGCGCACTAGGCTGGTGGCGCGATTTCGCACAGATTTCGGTAATTTACCTGATTAACAACTAGGTATTTAAGACGCCTCATCCCTGCACATCCCAGACTCCTTGATAAAGGACCTGCTGGTCCGAAACGCGTAGGAGGTCCCTGCTTTTGTCCCCCAAGGGGTGAATTTGTCTCCAACCATGCACTGAATAAAGGTAACTTTTTTGCTTTACACCTGGCTCCCTGGTTGTGCGCCATTCGTTTTTTTCTATTTGCTGCATCTTCAGGGCTGGTCAAGGGATTATCACTCACTGGTTCTGGCTCCGCTTCCCTGGTATAGTGGTTAAGAGTTCCTCACTGTTGGCACCAGACAGACTCTGCTTTGGGTTACACGACTTCTGCCCTGGGCCCTCTGATTATTCTGTCACCCGCATGACAAATTCTCTATTTTCTCTAGGCTGCAGGGCATCTCGGACCCCCTTTTTCTCTGCTAGATCTGCGGGCATGTTTGTTCCTTCCACGGGAAGTGAAGCACCACTTTTCTTTTTACACCTTTTTGTTTTGCACGTCTCCGTCCCATCAGGGATTCTGGGGTCTCCATCTTTATTTGAAACTTTAGCAGCTTTACTGTATCTGCCAGGCTTTTCTTGCAGTTGTGTTAGCCGTCAGCTGTTTTCTCTGCGTCTCCCCGCTGAAATATCTCCCGCTGACACTGACACCAACTACAGAGCAGACGATCCCTCTCTTACCAGTAGAGGATGGGAAGAACAGGTCCGTGACGTCAGACGCCGCCCGAGTGCGGAAGTGAGAGATGAGAGCTGATTAGAGCTAAGCAAAGCTGCGTCGCTACTGAACCCAGAGTGGTTAAACTGCCTTACTTTTTTCTGGAGCATGTGAGTGAACTGGAGCTCCCTGCTCTAGTATTGTTTGTTAATTAAAACTGTGTGTTGAAAAACCTCCTATGGCGCTGAGGATGAATGGATGGAACAGAGTCTTGTGCAGTAATGTTCCTATGAGGATTGCCTCAGAGAGGGAAACAAGAGAAATGCAAAAAAACACCACAATAGTGTATTACCCTTTAGACAATGTCAGACATATTAATTGAAAGAGCATTTATTAATTAAAACAATTGTGTCTACAATTGGAGTAAAATATGAACTGTAATTATAATAAACAGTAGATGATCTTCTGTTAATAAAATGAATGGCTTCCCAGCGCTTGTGCTGAAAAAAGCCTTGTTGCTCCGCCAAGAGTAAAAACTGGAATCCTACTCACCGTCCTTGAGTAGGACATGTGCAGTGGTACGGGGTCTTTTGCCAGGGGTTGCCGTCTGCTGCAAAGTGCCTGACGTCTGCTCAATGCGTGCGGGGAGATTTCCTGGTATATTCGTGGTCTCCAACACGCCGAGTGAATTGCAAGCGTCTCCTCCGCTGACGTCACAGCCGGATTGGTGCAGCTACGGTGTCCCTGGATGCCCACAAACCTTTGGGAGGTTTTTCAACACACATCTTCCCAATCTGGGTGGAAGATCCCAGATCAACCCCCCAAGGCAGCTCAAGGACTATCTTCATCCAAGGACTGTATCTCAGGTTTTGTTCCCTCTGTGTGTATTGTATAAGTATTATACTAGCGCTCATATACACTTAGTATTGTACCCCTTTTAATTAAAACTGTGTTGCACTATATTTCTCTTTTTTCCTTCCTACATATGCTGCCAACGTCGTTACCTGATTCCCTGTGATAATCTCCACCCTGGAGAGGAGTTCTTGCGCTTTGTGTCCTCCCCCAGTTGTGTTAGCTGACAGAAATATTAGGGGTCATGGAGACCTGTTTGTTCGGTGCATACCACGTTTTGGCACCTCCACCTTTCTTGGGGTGTTTTGTGGGTGTGACTCGGTTTGGGTTCCGCATAAAAGATATCTTCATCCTTATCCGTATCCTCATAGGACCGGAAGGGCCACTCTTTCGTTGGGTAGGGTTCATTACAGGAACACCACATTTTGTCGTCCATTTTGGGGCTATCAGGTGTATTTTTCTTCCTGATCTCGGGAGGCGCGATTATGTTTTAGGTACTGTATACTCTAGTGTGCATGAGTTTAAGCATCTACAGGATATGGCACGCATAAAGTTCACATACATTATGTTTGACATTGGGCGTTAAAGTAACTACTGTGTAGAACATTATATTTACCTTCATTATAAACCTTGCCAACTGGGTGAAGATGACCCAATGTCAGGGGTGTACACTGTGTGTAGCAGCTCGAGACGATCATGTAGTTGCATGAAAGCTGACAGGTGCCTGCTCAAGCCGGCACTCAGGTGGGGCCACGTAGCCAGGATTGAGGTTGGACCATTATACCAATAGTATTGGTAAGCCAGTGGTGGCACATTGCAGGCTCGGGAAATACGATTATTCAATGTATTAAACCCGACCTTTCTCCTTTTGAAGTTGCCATGATCAAACATACCCGCAAAAGCTGGGAGCACTGACCAATAACATTTGGTTCTTCCTGGAGGTGGGTGTGTTCGAATAAAGCAATCATTCATAAATAAATTATGCCATATCGAATTCTTCCATTCACGAGTGTTCGGTGAAAATTTGAAGAAATCATACTTGTCAATGATATATTCGGCCTCATGCAGTAAGCGGCGCAAAGTCACCTTTCGTCCGTTCTGCACCAAAAATGCATACCACGATTCAGTAAGCCCCGAAAACTTGGCGAAAAGCAAAAAAAACGCCAAGTTTTTTTGGCGGTTTTTTTTTCCCGCCAGAGGTGCGGCGAAAAGGCACTTTGCGCCGCAACTAGGCATGTTTTCAAACCCGCTCAATTCTAGTAGCGCCGAGTAGCTTTGCGCTGCTAATCGCCGCTCTAGAATTGAGATTTTCACGCAAATCCGTCTCGCCCCAAAAAGTAGGCAAGTTGCTGGGGAGAGGCGGTGGATGAGCAGCGGAATGGCACTTAGAAAAAATCAGGCCTTTTTCCTGCCTGGGATTGATGTCGGTGGTCTCCGGAGCTGATACCATTAAGGCACCCGGCATGCATCCGAGGCAGGAAAAATGCAATTAAATCTAACCGCTAAGGCAATGAAGGGGTTAACCAGCCATGCCAGGTTTATTGTGGGTAGCGGGGGTGGATGAAGGGGGTATTTGGCCCTTGGTGGCTGTTTAGGGCTTGCGGGGGGGTTGCGGGTGGACTTAACCCCTTCATTACCTTAGCGGTTAATACCGCTATGGTCATGAATGGTTAAGCCCTCCCGATACCCACCCGCAAGCCCTAAACACCCACCGTTGGGGATAATACCCACTTCGCCCACCCCCGCTGCCCACAATAAAAAAATACACACACAACAGCCCCACAATAAATAAATAAATACATATATATATTAAACCAACAACCCCTATACCCCCCTAACATACTGTACATACAGTATATGCACAGCAATAATAATATAGGCCGGCAGTGGCCCTCGGGGGTTCACCGCAGGTGTCCCTGCGGGCCTGCAGTACCAATTCTGTGCCCCCCCAAAATAATTTCAAACCACATAAATAGTTATAAATAAATACACCCCCCCCCCCTAACACATACAGTATAGTAATGGGCACAATTACTATTATCCACAAATGGATAATAGTGCATTTTCCCATTTAAAATACATAAAGAACAATAAATACATTAAATACATATTGCACTCACCCTCGTCTTGCTGCCACGATGAAGGCCATCCTCATCTTCATCCCAATCCAATGCTGCAAAACATAAACAAGAATAAAAATAGCCAATGTAATGTCCCCTAAGCCCTTAATCACCTTAGTGGTTATTAACCGCTACAGTCATTAAGGGGTTAACCCACCCTCATCCACCACTCGGGAGGACTATACACCCCCCACTACCCCCCACCCCATGAGGCCTAACCACCCTCACCCACTACCCAGGCGGGAGGCCTACCCACATACAGTACCCTTGGGGCCAATACCCCCTTCCCCCAACCACATTACCCACAATAAAAACAATATACAGCCCCACAATAAACATCATTATATTTATTAAATAAATAACCCACCCCCTGTGCCCCCCCATAAATACATAAATTATTATTTTACATACAGGGTTAATACCCCAGGCCCACGGGAGTCCCTGGTGGCCCTGACGGGTGTCCGTAAGCCTCACAGTAGCCCAGCACAAGGTTTGAAACAGGGTCTGGAGGTCTATGGGTGGTCCCCGCCAGGCGCCGTGGTCCACCAGGTGTTCACCGTGGGCCACAATGGGGTCTCCACGGGTAGGCCTGCGGGTGTCTGGGAAACCCCCGGGTCAGACCCACAGGTGTCTGAGGGGCCTTGGGTGGTTCCCACAGGGGTCTGGGGGCCCTCGGGTGGTCCCTACGGGTAAACGGTGCCCTCACAGCACATGTGGGGCCACCGGTTTTTCCCCGCATGTGTCCCCCGTGGACCCGGCAGCCGTTTACCCGTGAAGTCCGAAGAGACCTCAGGTGGTCTCCAGAGGTCCCCGCAGACCTAAGGAAACAACCCTGTATGTAAAAAAATAAACCTGTCCTTTACATTAAGTACATCAATCCCCCCCCAAACACATACAGTACAATAATGTGCAAAATAACTATTATCTAGATATGGATAATAGATTATTTGCCCATTATTAAACACATTAACTAGCATAATAAAATAAATAAAGTTCTACTAACCTCATCAATATGAAGCCCCTTCGCCAGCAAATTCCCTGTGTCCTCCGTTGCCAACAAAATACATAGCCAATACATTGCAATTACATTCTGAGATCAATTAACCCCTTAATCACCTTATCGGATAATAACCGCAAAGGTAATTAAGGGGTTAAGGCACCCTGGCCCGATACCCACCCTTCACCCATTCATTTGTACAGTGGCTTCATCATGCAACTATATATATATATACTTCGTTTATTATTTTATGGTTTATAATTTTATGGTTTTTTACTTTATGGGTTCCTGTGCGTGGATTGGTTCGAGAGTAAGCGGTTCAACAGGAGTCGTGAGTGGATCAAGTAATGGTAAGTCAACAAAAGAAATGTATTTTTGTTAAATTGTACATGTTTTATTTATTTTTTTAAGATCATTTCTTGCCACTGTATGTATGTATGTAAGTATGTAAGTATGTATGTATGTATGTATGTATGTATGTATGTATGTATGTATGTATGTATGTATGTATGTATGTATGTCTAGGTCGATATATACATACAGGGTAAGAAATGATTTTGTTGGAAATGCTTGTTTTGCAGTATTTAAAATGTATTTTGCTATGCTGCTATGCTTTCATGTGTGTGTAATGTCATTTTTATTTAGATAGATGTAATTTTTGGTGTTGTATGCTGTACTTTAGGTAAGGGTGAGGCTTGCTTTTTTATAGTGGATTTTTTTTGGTACTTATATTTTGTCAGATGGTGTCCCTATCTGGACAATAGTTATTTTGCACAATATTGTACTGTATGTGTTGTGGGGGGGGTGGGGGGGGAGATTGATGTTTTTAATGTATAGGACATGTTTTTAATTTTTTTTACATACAAGGTTGGTTCCTTTTGGTCTGCGGGAGACCTCTAGAGACCACCTCAGGTCTCCTCTGGCTTCTCACGGGTACCAGGCTGCCGGGTCCAAGGGGGACACCTGCGGGAAAGAACCGGTGGCCCCACATCTGTGGGGGCACCGCGGACCCATAGGGACCACCCGTGGGTCCACAGACCCCCGTGGGAACCCCCCGAGGCCCGTCAGACACCTGTGGGTCTGACCCAGGGCCCCCCAGACAGCCGCGGGCCTACCCGTGGGGACCCCATTGTGGCCCACGGTGACCCACGGAGACCACCTGGTGGACCATGGCGCCTGGTGGGGACCACCAACAGGCCTCCAGACCCTGTTTGAAACATGGTGCTGGGCTACTGTAGGTCTGTGAGGTGACCCGTCAGGCCCATCGGGGACTCCCGTGGGCCTGGAGTAATAACCCTGTATGTAAAATAATAAATCATGTATTTATGGGGGGGCACTGGGGGTGGGTTACGTATGTAATAAATATAATGATGTTTATTGTGAGGCGGTGTATTGTTTTATTGTGGGTACTGTGGGTGGGGGAAGGGGGTATTGGCCCCAAGGGTATGTGGGTAGGCCTCCTGTCTGGGTATTGGGTGAGAGAGGGTGGTTAGGCCTCACGGAGTGAGGGGTTAGTGGGGGAGGGTATGTAGGCCTCCCGAGTGGTGGGTGAGGGTGGGTTAACCCCTTAATGACTGTAGCGATTAATAACCGCTATGGTGATTAATGGGGTTAGGGGACATTACATTGGCTGTTTTTTTCTGGTTCATGTTTTGCAGCATCGGAGGGTGCATGGACGGTGATGAAGATGAGGATGGCCTTCATCGTTGCAGCCGTACATAGGTGAGTGCTATATGCATTTATTGTTCTTTATGTATTTTAAATGGGCAAATTCACTATTATCCATATGTGGATAATATTAATTTTGCACATTACTATACTGAATGTGTTAAGGGTGGTGTATTTATGAGTTGTAATTTTTTTTTTAGGGTGCGCTGAATTGGTACTGCAGGCCTGCGGGGAATACCCAAGGGCCCCCACTGGCCTATTGTATCATTGATGTGCATATATGTGTATGTTAGGGGGGTATAGGGGTTGTTGCTGTAAAATATATATATATATATATATATATATATATATATATATATATATATATATATTTATTTATTTACTGTGGGGCTGTTGTGTGTGTATTTTTTTTATTGTGGATAGCGGGGGTGGGTGAAGGAGGTATTAGCCCGGTGGTTGTTTAGGGCTTGCGGGTGGATAGCAAGAGGACTTAACCCCTTCATGACCGTAGCGGTTTTTACCGCTAAGGTCATGAAGGGGTAAAGTGCACCCGCAAACCCCCCGCAAGCCCTAAACAACCACCAAGGGCCAAATACCCCCTTCACCCACCCCCGCTACCCACAATAAACCTGGCACGGCTGGTTAACCCCTTCATTGCCTTAGCAGTAAGCCGCTAAGGTAATGAAGTGGGTTTTAAATGCAATGCAACGTGCGTAAAGTGCCTTTGCACCACTTACTGCATGACCCCCATAGGCTTTTATAGGCCTATGACATCACATTTTCGTCATATTGTTCCCAAGGCCCTGATTGGGCCGTGAAAACCATGTGATTTTGGGGGGGAAAATAAATTTTGATGACGTCATTTAAAGGCAATGACGCCAGCCAATCAGAATGGCTGAGCTTCATTTGCCTTTTAGATGACGTCATCAAAAGAAAGATGGCCGCCCTCACATAGTACGGTAGCCAATCAGAGCGTGGGAACTAAATCCCAAATCTGATTGGCTCTAGTATACCATGTGACAGAGGCTTTGTGGAAAATGGATGTGATGTCATCCAAAGCCTGTCACATGGTACTTCAGCCAATCAGAGTTGGGATTTTTGTTAACTTGTACATGTTTTATTTTTATTTTTTACATGTGATAGTTTTTTTTTTAAGATAATTTCTTGCCACTGTATGTATGTATGTATGTATGTATGTATGTATGTATGTATGCCTAGATCGATATATACATACAGAGTAGGAAATGATTTTGTTGGAAATGCTTGTTTTGCAGT
This sequence comes from Ascaphus truei, assembly GCF_040206685.1. Taxonomy (NCBI): domain Eukaryota; kingdom Metazoa; phylum Chordata; class Amphibia; order Anura; family Ascaphidae; genus Ascaphus; species Ascaphus truei. The sequence continues at coordinate 471,774,437 of NC_134483.1, read as the reverse complement.
ATTTAAAATGTATTTTGCTATGCTGCTATGCTTAAATGTGTGTAATGTAATTTTTAATTAGATAAATGTAATTTTTGGTGTTGTATGCTGTACTTTAGGTCAGGGTGAGGCTTGCTTTTTTTATAGTGGGTGAGGGTGGGTTAACCCCTTAATGACTGTAGTAATTAATAACCGCTAAGGTGACTAAGGGGTTAGGGGATATTACATTGGCTTTTGTTATTCTTGTTTATGTTTTGCAACATCGGAGGAGGCATGGACGGTGATGAAGATGAGGATGGCCTTCATCGTGGCAGCCGGACATGGGTGAGTGCTATATGTATTTATTGTATGTATTGTGCGTGATGTATTTTAAATGGGCAAATTCACTATTATCCATATGTGGATAATAGTAATTTTGCACATTACTATACTTTATGTGTTGGTTGGGGGGGTTGTATTTATTTGAAAGTATTGATGTGTTTTTTAATTTGGGGGGGGGGCACAGAATTGGTACTGCAGGCCTGCGGGGAACACCCGAGGGCCACAGCTGGCCTATAGTATTATTGCTGTGCATCCCAAAAATGTAATATATGTAATGGGGGTATAGGGCTTGTTAGGAGCACAGGTGGTGTATGTTTTTTATTGCAATGTTTATTGGGGGCAATTGTCCCCAATAAACATGCTATTATGCCTTAACTCCTTCATTGTCTTGGCGGCTATCCGCTATGGTAATGAAGCAGCATTAATTAATTTTAATAATATTGTGCGGGAGCAGGGGGGTCTCCTGAGCTGAAGCGCATTGATTTGTGGTTCAGGGACCCCCTGTTTCCCGAGTTACAGGCCCCGGTTTGGGGCATTGGTGACAGTGTCGCTGCCATCTTTATAGCGGGCACGTCGCGTATGGGAAGCTATAAAGATGGCGGCGACACTGACACCCGGTGACCCATACTGGGGCCTGTAACTCGGGAAGCAGGGGGTCCCTGAGCCACAAATCAATGCTGTTCAGATCAGGGGACCCCCTACTCACAGTACACTATTATTAAAAATACATTCATGCTGCTTCGTTACCATAGCAGATAGCCGCAAAGGTAAGGAATTATTGTTTATTGATATGGGGGTTTAATTCATAGTGTAGATGTGCAGAGGGTCTCCGGAGCTGAACCGCTTTGGTTTTAGGTCCGGGGACCCCCTGCTTCCCAAGATACAGGCCTCTTTAAGGGGTGCCGGTATCCCTCTAATTTGTTTACATTCATCGGTCATGTGATCGGGACATTTAAATGCAGAGGGATACCGGCACCTCATAACGGGGCCTGTATCTCGGGAAGCAGGGGGTTCCCAGACATGAAACAAATGCGGTTCAGCTCTGGAGACCCCCTGCACATGTACACTATGAATAAAATTGTATTTAATTTTTTTTAATGTTGCCGATGTTTGCGCCGAGAGAGTGGCGGATCTCTCTCTGCTGCAGACACATCTCGGCAGGGGACGGCTAATCGGCAGCTTCTCACCAGCCAGACTGTCTCGCCACCGGCTACTCGCCATGTTTGGCAATGTTGCTCTCGCTGTGATTCGCCAGGGATTCGGCCCTTCCTGCATACAGCGAGGGCAACACGCCAAAAACATGGCGAATTCAAACCCCTGGCGAATGCAATTTTCCGCCGCTTACTGCATGACCCCCATTGTGTTTGAGGAGGGGCACTGAATGTTTCCAGTGATATATGAAATATAAAAGGAGCAAAAATAGTACAGATGGTATGTGATAAAAATGAGTTAGTCTTAGGGTCTAATAAGGTTGCACTCACAAAACTTCCGGTTGTTATGGATATGTCAGAGATTCTTCTCTCTCTGACTGGAGCCCTTTTACTGTAAAAGTTCATTCATTTTGTATTCCATTAGAAATACAATGTTATTTGTAATCACTTTAGAAGCGCCCAGTCCACTCCCTTTTCCTTTGTCTGTGATATAGCCATATATCTCTGCTAAAGTCACCTTCTTATCTGTTCCATCATTAATTGAAGAAAATATCATGTATGCTAAATTTCATTTGGGTCGATTATAAGGACTTGACATGATTTATGTCCATGGAGATTCGTGTGGAGTAGCCTCCTATGGCGCTGAGGATGAAGAGTGGAATAGAGTCTTGTGCAGTGATTTTCTTCTTACATGGAATGCCTCAGAGAAGGGAAAGAGAAATGAACAAAACAATAGTGTATTATCTTTGAGACAACAATTGCCGTGTGGGACAAGATACAAAGAGCATTTATTGGTTAAAACAATTGTAACCTCAATTGATATAAAACATGTATATAGTTAATAAACAGTGGACTTTTCTCCTGCTAAACAAGAAGATAGTTCTCCTGTTGAATAAGAAATGAGCTTCCAAGCGCTTGTGCTTGAAGGAAGCTACGTTGCTCCGCCATGTGATAAAACTGAAATCCTACTCACTGTCCATGAGTAGGACATGTACAGTGGTTCGGGGTCTTTTGCCAGGGGTAGCCGCTCGAAGTGGGGTGCAGAACGTCCGTTAGTGCGGGGAGATCTCCTGCGGTCCTCGTGGTCTGCTGCCAACAGAGTAGTTTCTGTTTGTCAGCAGACCACAAGGACTGGCAAAAGACCCCGAACCACTGTACATGTCCTACTCGTGGATGGTGAGTAGGATTTCAGTTTTATCACACGGCGGAGCAACGTAGCTTCCTTAAAGCACAAGCGCTTGGAAGCTCATTTCTTATTCAACAGGAGAACTATCTTCTTGTTTAGCAGGAGAAAAGTCCACTGTTTATTAACTATATACATGTTTTATATCAATTGAGGTTACCATTGTTTTAACCAATAAATGCTCTTTGTATCTTGTCCCACACGGCAATTGTTGTCTCAAAGATAATACACTATTGTTTTGTTCATTTCTCTTTCCCTTCTCTGAGGCATTCCATGTAAGAAGAAAATCACTGCACAAGACTCTATTCCACTCTTCATCCTCAGCGCCATAGGAGGCTACTCCACACGAATCTTCTCATCTGGTTGGAAGATACCAGATCTACCTCTCAGGCAGCCCAAGGACTACCTCCATCATAAACTGTATCACAGGTTTTGTTCCACTGTATATATTACTGTTTACAATACTGTATTAATTTGTTTACACTAGCGCTTTATTTGCACTTATCATTTTACCACATGTCCATGGAGATACTGACTAGGCAAAGCAATGTAAAATAATTTCCACCACATTCTTTTTTTTTTTTAATTGGGAAACGCCTCAATTTGGTAACGTCTTAAGTGACCAAGGTCATTTAACAATGGATTACTGTAATGCCCACTCTTTTTATCTGGAATAAAGACACCTGGACATTGACTACCCACTGTACTGTATATGCAAAGACATTCACATTTGCCATATGGCGGACACGAGCTGAACTGCAACCACACAAATCAGAATCCAGGTAATCATCTACAGGTAAGCAAAAGTGTGATTGATAACTTCACGCAAGGATAATTTATTGAATTTTGCAAGGGACACGAAAGACGGTAGTGAGATTGGTCTGAGATGTGGTCGAAAACTGGCGGCTGCATGTGTAACTTGTGATGAATTTTCTGAGAGAAAATGCAAACAATTTCACACTATTAAATCTTTCTTGTGCTTATCCCCTGTTGCTAACACATTTCTAGAAAGTGGGAGTGTAGAAATCTCACATCATCGTGTTGCAGCTGAGAGAGACCTTCATTCCGACAACACAACCACACAATTCAAGTGCTTTATGTTTTTTTAGTTTTTAGCCCTAATTATCTTTTGGTGTGTCACTGTGTATCTACAGTGGCGGCACGCTTTATTCTAATGCGGCCGCCACCGCGGTGTGGGGAAAGCCGCAATTAGCCGGCTGCTCATTTGGGGATTTTCCCTGGCGCATGCAGCGCGTCACCCTGACGCCGGTCACGTGTTTCAGGGGTTCCCCGGCATCCCCGAAGCCTGCAGAGGCAGCAGGGGTAAGGGGGAACAGCGCAAAGCTGCGCACAGCCAGAGGGAGCAGCCAGGGGTTCGGGGAAGGGGGCATTTTTATTAAAAACGCGCGGGAAGGGGAAGATGCGTCTCGCTCGCCGCTCCATTTTGGCGCCAGCTGGAAAAAGTCCCGTTTATAACGGGCAAATGTAAGAATTAACTGTGCCGGTGCAGTACATGTTCTCTCCACTTAAAATATTAGATTTCTTATAGTCACCACTTTTCACAATTTTTTATTTTGATTTGTTTGAACAGTTCTGTAGTTGTTCATTCACTGCTTTACTTGAGTCCTTTATGGACAATATATTCTTTGTTATAAGTGAGATCCACTATATATTTATTCGTTAAACACTTTTAGTGCACTTATTTTTCTTTATATTTGAATCTAATCTTACACTGTAATGGGAATACAGTTGTCAGGGAAGATGTGTTTGTAATTTGTTTTGTATTTAACATGTTTGGTGAACACAGAAAAAAAGAATCAGAATGCATTTCCTAATTTCCATGGGGTATATGCAACAACATGAACATGCACTACAGATTTTAACATGCCTTTAAATAACTCTTTGAAGCATATTACATTCTTAAGTAAAATGATCTGCATGAGAAGTAAAAGTTAAAGATTTCTCAGCAATATAAAAGACTCCAGCTAACTGACAAACATACTAATGTATACAGTATATGTGACATTGAATGTAACAAAACATTAGTAATACAGCCGCGGCCCCTTTTATTCTAACACTTCACCGATATTTTCCCGCTGACTTTTTCCAAATGCCACACGCTTCGCCGCGTTCATGCAGCGTTCGTGCCGTATTCATTTTGCAATCATGCCGGCGTCCCCCGCGCCTGATCTGTTTAATGAGAATGTTTCGGATTTAATTGGTTGCAATTCTTCACGTATCTGCCAGGTTGCAGATATTCATGAATTGTAATGCGCATGCGCTTCAGTAATGTGTCGACTTGAGGGTGTATAAAAAATACCACAGTGGTCCTATGTGAATTGACCATGGTACTGAAGAAGTTGTACAACATTGTATCTATTTAGTTGTTTCATATTAAAAACGAAATGCAAACTGTCTGGTGTTCTATTCCATTGTCCAGAGAGGTCCAGAGATGAGTACATCACTGCAGTCCGTCTTCAGAAAGCCCAACATAACGTACACTTATTTAATATGGTCAGCAATTAGTTCAGCAGATGATAAAATGGCTACAGTTGGTCAAATTTATCAATATTTTATCGAAAATTATGACTTTTACAGATTTTCACCAGATGCTTTGGGGTGGAAGCGATAAGGAAAAAGTTATGTATTGATCCGCAGTTTTTTCGTGTTGCTCCTGAAGTTACAGGAAGAGGGTATTGGTGTTTTGCCCCTGAATTTTCCAGTACCTTTGTAAAACCAACTAGGAATCGTCAGTCCCAGGCAAGCAATACGCCAGCGCCAGCACCGGCTTCCAATAACGGTCCAACCGTCAGAGAAAACCTGCAACCCTTGCTATCAGCCCCCGCCTGGATACCTGCAGTCTGAGCAGGATTTCACGTGCAGATACCAGCAAGCTTGCATGTACCAAAGCGATTTCCAGCTTCATCAGCTGGCAACAACAGGTCTAGCAGGCCCGCTGTCACCTGTCAACTACGTGTATAATCAAGGCTACGGGACTGGCAGTGGCTCGGCGACAACCCATTGGCAAAGTCTATGGTGAGGACGGCTGCCGTATTTTATTCTTTTTTGAAATATCAATATCAATGCACAGTAAAGGATTCTCCTGTAATCAATCTCTTTGCTTATGGTTATTTACTGCAGTTCTTTTAGTCACAATTCGCGAAACTTTAGTCCAGCAATATCATTGGCTGAGCAGCTTTTACAGTAGATTGGTGGACAGCTAGGCTCATGCGCATTGGAACCTTGTTGAAACGCATACTGTATGCATCTCATCACATCTAGGCGCATGCGTGTATGTGAACAAGAGACGCCCCCCGAGAAAATAATTGTTGGGACTGACCGAGGGGACTGCGGGGACTGACTGTGGGAACTTCTTTAGGGGACTGACTACTGAACTAACCATTACAGTATTTACAGTATTTATTTTTCTTCCTCAGAAAAAGAAACTTTGTCATCAGGCTGAGAACGGTAAAAGGAGGGATTTCGATGGATAATATCGCTTTTTGTAACGATGCTTGCACACTGCTGAATCTGAATCAGTGCCATTTTTATTAATTAGGATAGAATAACTGAGCTTTATTACATACTTTTTTTACATACTGTACACTATAATAAACCCCAAAAATAAAAAGTATGCATTTATTCTGTACATGTATTACAGTACAGTATGCGTGTTCTACTCTAATAATAATACAAATATGGATAATGCGTTTTAATACTGTTTTGATGTACTGTTATGCGCAGTAAGTGTAATTAAAAACATACAGGTATATTTTAAAAAAAACAGCAATTTATTTTATTTTACTGGTGGGTGCAGTAAATACAAATACATTAATGTTGTCCAATCCAGTAAAAACATTGACAGTATGAATACAATCTACAACAATCAACATTATTTTTATTGGTGGAGTACTGTAAGTAAAAAAACATTAATGGTGTACTGTAATTACAAACATACAGGTATATTTAAAAAAGCATATTAGAATACAATTTTAAACAATGAACAAGTCAGAAATGAATCAACATTTTAACAGACTAGCAATCACAAAGCGAATTCGATCCCCAGCAGATTGCCTTCCAGGGCCGATGCCTTGTATGCCGCGAAATGCCATTAATGGAGTCTTGCACGATTTTCATTAAAGGATCGGTAATTGAAAAATAGCGCCGCAATTCCTCCACAATAGTCTTTCTCAAATTTTCAGGAAGAGCCTTTTTCTCGCGATTCCCTTCGTAGTTCACATTGTGGGCCCACCATAAGTACAATCAGTATGGCACGTGGGGTTTCAAAATTAATAAGGCATGCATCTGGGGTATACAAGCACTTGCAAACCTATACTTCTTCCTGAGTGGCAGGGGCAGCTCGCGCAGGAGGATGTAGGGCACCGTCTCAATGCAAGCGTATGTGGGTTGGATTCTGGGAGCGGTGTTCTTCAGGGAGCGGGTGTGCTTGTGGCGGCGGGCGAGGGTAGGTTGTCTGGGAGGATGATTTCCTCCTGTCTTGGTCTCCTTGTCAGTGTTGCCTCCTGGCGTGGTCTTGATGGGGTTGTTATTACATCCTCGTCAACGGCATACATGAATACATATTCTTCTGATGGAGGGGGTGCGCTTGGCGATGGAAGGTTGAAGGTCCCATTCATCCCATCCATTACACCCTCCTGCTCCGGCGTCCGAGGTATAGGGGCATGAACTCCGAGCAAATTATGTATCCCCGCTATGTCAGTCTCTATCTTCTCCATCCGTTGATTCATCTTCTCCATCCGTTGATCCATCTTCTCCATCCGTTGATCCATCTTCTCCATCCGTTGATCCATCTTCTCCATCCGTTGATCCATATTTAGCATGGTCTCTAAAAGAAGAGCAATCTTTCCCAGCATAGAGTTCCCAGGGATATCGACACTTAACCCATTCAGCATGCGGTCTAATGAGCTGGATCTTGTGCTTGGGGCGACAGAGTCGTCGAGGAGTGATGTAGAAGGTGTCCTCTGGGTTTCCGGGAGAGAAGCGGCAGCGTCGTCGAGGATTGATGGAGGAGGTGTCCTGTGGATTTCCAGGAGAGAAGCGACAGAGTCGTCGAGGAGTGATGTAGAAGGTGTCCTCTGGGTTTCCGGGAGAGAAGTGGCAGCGGCGGCGAGGGCTGATGCAGAAAATTACCATTTGTTTTGCTTTGAGTGTACATCACCAATTTTCTTCTTGACATAATAAGGCTTCTTTAAAGCCTTACCTGTAGCCTTTGGAGTCATCAGAAGGTTTTCTTTATTAGCCTTAGCCTTTCGCTTTGGCCTTGGCTTGGAAACGGCTGCCGCCTTTCGCTTTTTCTGCATGACAGGCACGGCAGAGGCGAGTGGGTTCCTGCATCCGTAGAATCAGGGTTGATCCATGGAAGCAGATGGCACAATGCAGTATCTGGACAAGGGCAAGTTCAGATACAGATCATCGAGTGGGAGGCTATGCAGTGTGTGTCACCTTTTATGCATGGCGACGAGGTGCAGGTGTTAAAAGTGGGCATATTCTAATGTGACTCATTAAAGTGTAAATACACCATCCATTTTGTGGATTCACTGCACATTGAATACACATCGACTAAACATCGAATATACATGCTTGTGCTTATATTTCTTTCTACACGCAGCGATGCCTGTTAAAAAGATTTATAAGGATCTCAGCATGAGAATAAAGGAGATGTACACGAGAGGACAACGAATTGCGGATATTCAATGCTGGCTAAGTACTTCTGGCCTCGTTGTGCCAGCAGCAATCGTGAGCTATCATGCCCACGGTAAGACCAAAAAAGTAAAGAGGACACCAACGGTAACTTCCGTATTAGTACTGTACTGTACTGTATCTTTCTATGTTTATTGTTATCGCTGTATATTTATATAACTCTATTCTATACAATATCTTTCTATGTTTATTGTTATCGCTGTATATTTATATAACTCTATTCTATACAGTATCTTTCAATGTTTATTGTTATCTCTGTATGTTTATATAACTCTATTCTATACAGTATCTTTATATTTTATTGTTATCGCTGTATTTTTATATAACTCTATTCTATACAGTATCTTTCTATGTTTATTGTTATCGCTGTATATTTATATATCTCTATTCTATACAGTATCTTTCTATTTTTATTGTTATCGCTGTATATTTATACAGTATAACTATTCTGTTAAAGTAATATCTACTGTATATTTGGCCATACTGTAGGCCTGAGCATAAATGTACCTGTACTTGTGGCCTACTGTAACGTATTGTTGTTTTTCCTTTAAACTGTAGGGAGACAACTGTTCTGGTTGACAGAATAAGTGAAGAGAATGATGAGAAGAGTGCCTTAAGGGTCAAAGACACTCTGCATAAAAATCACAATCTAACCGTATCAGAGACCAGCATTAAGAAGATGAGACGCAGAATTGAATGGAAATATGGACGTGTGAGGTTAGTACTGGACAGTACAGGAGGTGAAAATTGTGGTTTAATAAACTGTACTGTACCTATAAAATTATTCCTTGTCATTACAGAGTGTACCCTATGATAAGGGACGTCAACAAGATAAAGAGAGTGGTCCAGGCACAGGCATGGATCGACAGTGGCAAAACTTTTCAGGATTGCATCTTTACTGACGAGTCTACTGTATCTCTGGAGAGATTTGCCACCTTTGCATTCCACAAAAAAGGACGCATATCTATGAAGCCGCGTCCAAAACACCCAGTAAAGATGCATGTGTGGGGTGCCATCTTTAGGCGTGGACCAGGATGCATCGTCATCTTTGATGGTACAGTATAATAATGCACAAAGTCACATGCTGTAGCCTTAAGCACTGTACTGTACTACTGTAGTGTGCATTATTTTGAGCACTTTTCTTTTCTTGTTACAGGAATCAGGAATAAAGCTTTTTTCCAAGAGCAAATAGTGCCTGAGATTGTGGAATACATCACACGTGAATTCCCGGATGGTCACCGTTTCTACCAGGACAACGATCCGAAGAACACCGCGTCAACTGCGCATATTCTTGCCTGCGGTATCAACTGGGTGAAGACGCCAGCGGAGTAAGTATGGTAACCGTGTCTCATTTTTTCCCACTGTTTACTTTGTATCTCTTTAACTAATTCTCTTTTTTCCCCCTCCAATGACAGATCGCCAGACTTCAATCCTATCAAAATGGTCTGGCATCAGCTGAAGGACCATAGCCGAAAACTGGTGAAACCCTCAAAAAAGGATGAGTTGGCGAATGGCATAATGAGTTTTTGGAACGATGTGCTCACCGTGGAATGCTGTAATAAATATATCGACCATATTGCGACTGTGTTGCCCATTGTGATAGAGCGTAATTGGCAAGCATCAGGAAGGTAGTATAGTACTGTAGTAGGGTAAGTACAGGCACACCAAGTACAGTATGATACAGGTAAGTATGGCACAGATTGTTTTACAGTATACAGCATGCACTTTACTGCACTAATTTTTATTTTTTAGAGGACAGCTGGCTGCACTACCAATCTTGTTACAAAGTATTTTACAGTACAGTAGTTCAAGTATACAGTAGTTTGACAGTAGTAACTGCATACAGTAGTCCAATATGGAGTAGTTTTATAGTACACAATGCAATTATATGCACTTAACTGCACTAATTTTTTCTTTCCTTTTCAGAGACAGCTGGCTGCACTACAAAAGGACGGGTGGCGGGAGAGGGGGTATCATATGTTAATTGTGTGAACTGTGTGTATAGTGTATCTACAGTCATGATTTACACAAAAAAAACGTCTCTCAATGAACTACAGAATGCAATGTGGCCATGACAAACAAGATAAAGACTAAAAATTTGTATTACTGTTTTTATTATTATAAATGTGCATTATTCATGATTATTTGTATTTTTCATTCTTCCATTATTATGCACCGGCCCTAAAATTTCAACTGAGAGAAGAACTACAGTACACTACTGTACACTACTGTACGTGTACAAAAAAGATAAACACTGAAAATGATTATTTGTATTTTTTATTCCTGATAAAATAAAATAATTATTTAATTACATTCACATTTTTTTTCTTTGAACTTTAAATTCACTGTGAATGTGTGTGTGTGTGTGGGGGGGGGGGGGGGATTCTTCAAGAAGGCTTACATTTTTATTCATTGGTTACATAATCAGATTAACATATTCAATTCGAGAAGGGTTTATCACAAGTGCGCATGCGTTACCGTAAACAAAGCCTCAAAGGGTTGGGGAGGGGGGGTGGTCATCATAATGGATTAGCATAAGGGATTAGCCAAGCATTTGAAAATGATTGTGAAGTTATACACGCATGCGCATTAATCATCAACTAGGTCCCTTCCCAAAGAGGATTACACACAGGCGCAGAGATGTGACGCTCGGCTCGGGACGATTAAAAGCACAAAGCCAAGCTTTTGAAAATGAATGGTTTTTGAGAGGTGTCGATAAGAAGTTGAAATCCTTGAGTCTTGTGTGTGTCTGCGGGGGGGGGGAGAGGGATAAAGCTGCATGAAGGATTAGCAGTACTGTTCTGTAGTTCAAAGACATATTTTCAACAGGTTATCATAATGGTTTGATCCCCAGACCCCCAAATCAATAAAAATTACATAAAGCATGTGAATGACCAGTGTAACATTAAAAATCTACAGTACCGATAGAATATCAGAATAACAAGAATTTTAATGCAGGCACACATGTCTGGAAACGAAACATAAAAAAACAAAAAAAACACGCAGGAATGTGATGGCAGGTTCGGGATGATTGAAGCCAGAAAGCCATCTGGCTGGAAGAGGTGTACTGAACTGTAGATAAGAAGTTGAAATAGTACTTTAGTAGTGTGTGTGCGGGGGCGAAAGGGAGAGCGCTGTATGCGCCAAAATGTGATACTGTAACATGCCTATGCGTTTCAACAATGTTCAAATGAGACATACAGTACTGTATGGTACACGCATAATACTGTATAAAAAGAGTATGAAAACAAGTAAAAGTCAGAGTACTGATTACAAAATAATACAATGTATAGAAATGTGATAATTTTATATTCGAAGAAGACGTGACGCTCTATTTTTGTAATACTGTATACTGTAAATCCTCCATTTTACAAATACTGCGCGCGCGCACAGACAAAATGCATTAGACATGCATTAGACCTGTGCTTTTAGACGGTATTACAGTATAGCGGACAGCGCTAAAAATCCGAGCGCTAACATACCAGAAAGTGCTACGGAAAAAAAGAAAATATACCGCATCTGGCCACGGTTAGCAGAGCGCCGCGGATCTGGTTGCATTAGGATAAAGGCGGCCGCAGCTGTATTTAGAGATGAGCACATTTTTTGAAGAAATACAAATCCCCCATGGATTTTCACGTTATTTTCTGCCGCAGATTTTCACAGATCAGTCTCAAAAAGGCAGATTTGTTTTTTTTTCTATCACTAAAAATCCAAATCCGAAAACAGAATTAGAATCCACAAACACATTTATTAAGGGAGCAGTATTGAAATAGGGGTGCAGTCTCAAGGCTAAACGAGTGTGTTCTTGGGTTTTGCTGTGAGTTGCTTAGAGCCAACTGCTGCTATAGTACTAGTACTACAGTATGCCGTTGTAGGTCAAACATTTGATAAGATAACAACATTACTATTTACATAATAAAACTTGAAGCATTTAACTGTTACTGATTGGACTGACCCCTGTCTGTGTCCATTCTCTGTGCTTGTGACTTTATATAAATCATATAGCAGTATATTAATAATAAAAACAACAACAACATGTTAATTCATTTCATGGTGCAGTTTGCACGTTCGCCAATTCGATTAAAATCATTAAAAGTCAGACCTCTGGATCTGCATATAAACTATGATCATTCATTAATTGCAACACGAGTAACGCCGTTTACTGTATGCACTAAAATGCGGTTGCAATAAGATCTATGTGGGGCGGACCATCAGGCCTTTAAAAATAAGAGTGATAGAACATGTTCGCTCTATCCAAAATTGTGACTTAACACATCCAGTACTGAGACATTTTTTAACAGTATCCACAAGGAGGCCTGTCCAAGTTCAGTTTTTCTGAAATTGAACATGTCCCCAAACCATGCCAAGGAGGGTACAGACTGAAAATACAGTTGCAACTGCCATTTCTCAGCCGCATCACGGGACAAGATGAAGATTTATCCTCTTAGGTGCCTCAGAGCTAATATAATAGTCGCTGCCAATGAAATATGAACGTGTATGATGAAAAGACATTCAAATGAGCAACTGGCCCAGCTCAGGGCACCAATTGTTGCATGTATCACTCACGGTTTGTGGGGGAGCAATGGCGCTTGAATCCGGTCATCGGTAGTTCAGATGGAATCGTTGCACCGCCAACCCAGTAATGACTGGATGTCAAGTGGGGCGGTCACATGACCGGCGGTGTCCACCCCTGTGATCGGTGGAGGCTGAACGGTGAGCTCCACGCCGGTTGAGCTCCTGGTCTGTGCAGTGAAGCCGCCGTCTCCGGCGTGTGGGCGGCGCACTGTAAAGTGATCAGGTGACTGGCGTGTCTCCCCTCCGGGTGCGGCAACGACTCAGCGTGCAGTCCTGCAGTGAATAGCAAATGCGGTCCTCCAGCAGCAGGAGATGAAGCGGAGCACAGCCAACAAACGAAGCAGGGTACACGTGGGTGGTGATTTCAAAGGTTTATTCAACAAACAGGTGTAGCTGGTGGATCATCTGACGCGTTTCAGCCCTAGGGCCTTTGTCAAAGAATGATCCATCAGCATAAGGGAAGCATGTATATAGGCAGCGTTAACACAAATCACCTGCACGAGATACACATCAGGTGAGGCGAGTAATCAACATCATACCCATATACTGGGAACATAAAAGACGTTTAAAAACAGTGCCAGCCAATTATCAAAAGATTCAATGTTTACATATATATAACATTGTTGTAGCAATGAAAAGATTGTAACAATTCATATGAAATAAAGATACATGCTATCAATGTATGTGACTAGATTATTGTCTGGCCTGAAATAAAACACAAGAATGATAAAAACCAAAAATTGTCTGTTGTGAATCAATGTTCTATTAAAGATATAGAGATCTCTGTAAAAATTATAAAGATACTTGAGGTAAGCAAGATGTAACACAATTTGTATAGTGTTAAGTGTATGGCTGTCTAAGACTGATACATGTGAGTATGGTCAATGAAAAGATGAAGGGGGGAAAAAAGAGGGGGGGGAGGGGAGGGAGAAGTGGGGAAAAGAGAGGGGTGGGGGGAGGGGGGGAAGTGGGGTGGGGGGGGAGGGGGTGAGGAAGGGCGGTGGCAAAAGGAAAGAGAATCTACTGAAATAAAGTGATGGATATAAATATCAGTAATATTAATCATGCAAAAAATGTTGCAGTTCCCAGTCCACATTGAGACCGTGTGGTTGCAAGGTTTCTAGTTGGAAGATCCATTGCATTTCCATTTTATTTAGTCTGTTAAGACGGTCTCCCCCTCTAATGTGTATAGGGATGTGGGTAATTCCAAATAATCTAAAGTTCTTTAGACCTCCATTGGCACATGTTGTAAAGTGTTTGGACACTGGGTGAAAAAGATATTTTTTGAGTATCAGTCTGACATGTTCAGATATTCTAATGTATAGTGGGCAAATTGTTCTACCAACATATTTGGCCTTACAGCCACACACAATTGCATACACCACATAGCTTGTGTGACAATTCATAAACATTGGTATTCTATATTTGGACATCTTGGACATTGTACTGCACCGACACACTTTATTCGAGCAAATACCCAGTATGTACCTGGCAGATACCTGGAATGCGCCGCTCCTCACCTCAGACAAGCCCCGTTGCGTTTGCCTTCCCAGCCATGGTTCATGCCTGGCTGACGGGCGGCTGATCTGTTAAATGATAATGATTAGGATTTAATAGGCTGCAATGCTTCGCGTGTCTACCAGATGGCATAAATTCATGAATTGTAATGCAGTATATATATATATACTGTGCAGTATTGCAGCCAGCGGGAATAAAATGCTTTAATCCCTGCCTGGAAAATACCTCAATGCACTCGGGCAGAAAACAGTCACAAACCTCAATACACCCGGGTATACCCGAATTCGTGGGACTAGCCGAGCTCGAATAAAGTGTGTCGCCAGTGTACACTGTAGCTATTCTTTAAGTAGGTATTGCATATTGGCAGCACTTACAAAATCCACATGTAAAGAACCCTTTAGGTATTGTTGTAATTTGTGTTTTACGTGGAGACTGAAAGAGGCTTTTGGAAAGTGATGTGGCCAGAGTGTTAGCTCTTCTAAATGCAAATCTGGGTTTCTTTATATATGGTTCCAATTCTGGATCAAGTTTCAATACATTCCAGTGTTTGGATACAATATGTTGAATTTGTGGTGCCTGTCTACTGAATTTTGTTATGAACAAGGGGTTATCATCAAATGTAATTTTCTCATCTTTTCTCTTCTTTTTTAGCAACATAGATCTATCTGAGCTGTCAGCATAGGAAAAGGCCTGTTCTATATCTGTATTGGAGTAACCTCTATCTGCAAATTTGAGACTTAAGTTTTTAGAGTGTAGAAGAAAGTTTTCTTGATCAGAGCATAATCTTTTATAGCGCAAAAATTGCCCTTTATGTATCCCACGGATCATAGATCGAGGATGGCAGCTCTTAGCATATAGATATGAATTTCTTGAGTGGGGTTTAGTATAAATGTCAGTTGAGATCGGAGAGTCTGGGTCACCATGGAGTGTCACATCTAAGAAGTTGATGATTTGAGGATAAGTATTAAATGTGAAATGTAAGTTCAAATCATTGTTGTTTAAAGTGTCAATAAAAGTGTATAAAGTGTGAAGGTCGCCGTCCCAAATGAAAACCAAGTCGTCAATGTAACGTTTGTAGAAAATGATATTAGAACGAAAAGTGTTGGTATCACCAAAAATGTGTGTGCTCTCCCATAGACCCATAAAGAGGTTGGCATATGAGGGCGCAAATGACGTCCCCATAGCCGTGCCTTGTGTCTGAAGATAAAAAAGTGAATCAAATAAAAAATAATTGTGAGTCAACAAAAACCAAACAGAACCATTAATAAAAGTGATTTGTGCAGTGGATAGAGAAGATAATTCCAAAAAGTGATAAATGGCTTTAAGACCGTGTTCATGTGCAATGATTGTGTATAATTATGTGACATCCATGGTGACCCACCTGTAGCTCTCCTGCCAAACAATATTCTCAAGTTCATTAAGTAGTGCAGTAGTGTCCTGCAAAAAAGATGGTAATGATTGAACGATGGGCTGCAAGAAGTGATCGACATAGCGAGAGACACCATCTCCCAAAGATCCAATACTAGCGACAATGGGTTGCCCCGGGGGGCTCTCTAGTGATTTGTGGATCTTTGGGAGATGGTGAAATATCGGTATGATGGGGAATTCGCATTTCAAATATTTTCTCTCTTTGTTACTAAGAACTTGTAGAACATCTCCAAGTTCAATGAGTGTCTCCAATTCTTCAAGGAACCTCTTAGTGGGATCTGTTCTTAACTTGGTGTAGAAAGTTGTATCACTCAGTAATCTAATAGCTTCATTCCTATATTTGCTGCTAGATTGAACAATGATGGCCCCCCCCTTGTCTGCATTTTTTATCACAATGGAGCTATCATTTTTTAATAACTCTAAATCCACTTTTTCTTGTCGGCTTAGATTGTGTGTTGAATGTCTAGATCCTGGAAATGTAAAGCCTTTTGCCAGGAGTCTTAGATCTCTATCAACTAGACATTCAAAAGTGGATATAAATGACCCTTTAGAGCTATTTGGGATAAAAGATGAACGTGTTTTTAATCCAGAATCAATGTGACCAAAAAAGGGGGGGTCAATAGGGGTATCTGTGTTACACTCTTCATACAGTGTATGCATGTCTGTATTAAAGGTGTGTTCCTTAAAGGTGCACACTTCTTTATTATGTAATGTATTACTGGACTCAATTTCATCCGAACTTGGATCCCCTACTACCTGACCCTTCCTAGAAAACAGTTTTTTCAGTGCCAACTTGCGTGTATATTTTTGAAGATCTATGATTGTGTTAAAGAGATCAAAATTCTCTTGTGGTGCAAAGTTTAAGCCCTTGTTCAAAAGAACCACTTGTTTTGTGGTGAGGGGGGTGTCAGAGATATTTATGATGTTACTCAGAGAGGGATCTAAAAGTATTTTTTCCTCTTGTTGTCTGAGCCTGATGTTTTCTCTGTTCTTTTTCCCCCTTCTGCACCCTTTCCGTTTTTTGACGGTACATGTTGTGTATTAGAAGGGTTGGTTTTAGATCTATCTTCCTTTTGACTAGAAATGTATGTATTTTTGAAATACCCATCGTCAGAATCTCTGTGGTCTTTGGTGCTATGTTTTGAAAAGGATACTGATATTTATATCCATCACTTTATTTCAGTAGATTCTCTTTCCTTTTGCCACCGCCCTTCCTCACCCCCTCCCACCCCCCACACCCCTCCCCCCTCCCCCCTCCCCCCCACCCCTCTCTTTTCCCCACTTCTCCCTCCCCTCCCCCCTCTTTTTTCCCCCCTTCATCTTTTTCATTGACCATGCTCACATGTATCAGTCTTAGACAGCCATACACTTAACACTATACAAATTGTGTTACATCTTGCTTACCTCAAGTATCTTTATAATTTTTTACAGAGATCTCTATATCTTTAATAGAATATTGATTCACAACAGACAATTTTTGGTTTTTATCATTCTTGTGTTTTATTTCAGGCCAGACAATAATCTAGTCACATACATTGATAGCATGTATCTTTATTTCATATGAATTGTTACAATCTTTTCATTGCTACAACAATGTTATATATATGTAAACATTGAATCTTTTGATAATTGGCTGGCACTGTTTTTAAACGTCTTTTATGTTCCCAGTATATGGGTATGATGTTGATTACTCGCCTCACCTGATGTGTATCTCGTGCAGGTGATTTGTGTTAACGCTGCCTATATACATGCTTCCCTTATGCTGATGGATCATTCTTTGACAAAGGCCCTAGGGCTGAAACGCGTCAGATGATCCACCAGCTACACCTGTTTGTTGAATAAACCTTTGAAGTCACCACCCACGTGTACCCTGCTTCGTTTGTTGGCTGTGCTCCGCTTCATCTCCTGCTGCTGCTGGTGGACCGCATTTGCATCACGGGACAAAGCGCGGCAATACACTGGCGACACACTTTATTGCAGTGTGGCCAGTACCGCAAGCCGGGAGATTTCCCGGCTTGCAAGTGGCAGCCCCTCGGCGTGCCGCGCATCTCCGATGCGCGGTCACGCGTCATCGGGTGCCTGCGCCCCCTGCACGCACGTCCAGGGCTCCCCGAGGGAGCCCTGGTGTCCCGTGATGTGGGGGACGGCGGCAGGGGGTTCCGGGGGACCCGGCGGACCCGGAGAGGAGAGGGGGAAGCCGCGATCGGCGGGCCTCTCCTCCGCTGCTTTGGCGCACGCCCGGCACCCTCCGGCGCGCGCCAGGTAACTGCTGCGGCCGAGAACGGGCAAATGCTCGAATAAACTCGGCCGCAGCAGTATCTCGTGCTTCTTAGGTGACATACTGTATTCTATCTATATTCCATCTACACATGGCTAGTAGTCGAGTTTGGGCCAAGTTGTCACTCCTGTTTTTAGTGGTCAGACGGAAATATTATTTGAGTGGTTGAAGTTCAGTGCATGTCCGGCAGATGGCAAAGTGAATGTCTTTAGATTCACAAAGTCCAGGGGGAGCATAAGTGTAGGAGTAGTGTAATGTTGTAATAATAACAGCTCCAATTTTAGCTCTTTTAGACTGCCTACTTACAAAATGTAAGATGTTCAAAAGCAGTATGTAACTAATGCTGTGGCAGTCTCGCTAGGATAGATGTAGTGTAGCTTTGCGTCATCCACAGTACTCAGAGGAAGTGACCCCCATAGAGAGAGAGGAGAAAGAACTACATAGCACAGATCAACAAGGTATGAAAAATATTTATCTTTAAAATATAAAGTTTGCACTTACAATAAACTAAACCAGTACAGATACTCACATGTCTGCAAGTGAAGTGAAATAATGGGACCTTGCTAGGAGATTATATTTCACTTCACTTGCAGACATGTGAGTATCTGTACTGGTATATACTGCACCGACACACTTTATTCGAGCAAATGCCCGGTTTGTACCTGGCAGATACCTGGAATCCGCCGCTGCTCACCTCTTGCATGCTGCGTTGCGTTTGCCTTCCCAGCCACGGTTCATGCCTGGCTGACGGGCGGCTGATCTGTTAAATGATAACGAGAAGAATTTACTAGGCTGCAATGTTTCGTTTGTCCACCAGATGGCATAAACTCATAACTTAAGTAATGTGTGAGCTTTGCAATTTGTTTCATTTACAAAAAAAGTTACTTTATCCCAGTACAGTATGCTACAGTATTGTAACTTGTCCTTGAGACTGAAGGAAGAGTTGCAAAAAATGTATCAATTTAGGCTTTACATACAGTACTGTATTAAATAAAGACAAAGATCATTTTCACTTACACTATTCTACAGAGACATGAGTGTTCAAGTGGAGCCCGCTTTCCAAAAACCTGACAGAAGTTATGCTTATTTGATATGGGCCGCTATTAATGCCACAGAGGATAAGATGGCAACAGTTGTTCAAATTTATCAGTATTTTATCGAAAACTATGACTTTTACAGATTTTCGCCAACTCCTCATTTGTGGAAGCATGCAATAAGGAAAAGGTTATGTAGTGACCCCTGTTTTCACAGTATTGAGCCCCAATTTGTTGGAGGGTATTGGTGTGTGTCACAGGGTTTTTCCCGTATCTATGATAATGGAGACGGCAAAAGGCGAAGGGTCGTGTTAAAACGAAATAAGAAGCGACAGTCCCTGCCAAGCAATGCGCCAGAACCAGAACCAGAACCAGAACCAGCAGCAGCACCAGCTTATCATGATGCCCCCGCCGTCGGTGACAACTCTGAGATGGATTTCGCAGCCAGTTTTGATGAAGCTTGCATGTACCTAAGCGATTTCCCGCTGACTACAGGTGGGCTAGTCCCTCTGCAAACTATCGACGTGGGTGATGATGAAAGCTGGACTGGAAGTGGGCCGGCGCCGGCGCAAGCTGAATGGGAAATTTAGTAATACTGTACAATATGGTGAGTACTGTATTTTTGCCGTATTATTTTGGTGGGGCTGGCTGGGTACTTCTTTAGGGGGCTGACCATTACTGTACATTAAAACTTTTCATTTTGTTTTTCCTCAGAAAAGAAAACGGCTAATGGGGGGATTTCGATGGATTATATTGTACTGTATGCTGATGTTTTCCGGCCATACAGTATACTGTGTAATAAACCCGAATAAATAAAACTATGCATTTATTCTACAGTACATGTTCAGTAAATTACTGCACATACTGGGGGCGAGATGTGTTTGCAGCAGAGAGAGATTTAATAATATTGTACAGTGAGCAGGGGGTTCCCTGAGCCAGAAATTAAAGCTCAGGGAACCGCCCCCCCCCCCTTCTCCTGATCAATATTATTAAAAATACGGAAAATGCTGCGTCATTACCATAGCGGATAGCCGCTAAGGCAATGAAGGGGTTAACCCACCGTACCCGCTTTATTGTGTGTAGTGGGGATGGGTGAGGGGGGTATTTGGCCCTTGGTGTGAGTTTAGGACTTGCGGGAGGGGGGGGGGGGGGTGTTGCGGGTGCACTTAACCCCTTCACGACCGTAGCAGTTAATACCGCTACGGTCATGAAGGGGTTAAGCCCTCCCGCTACCCCCCCCCCCGCAAGCCCTCCCCAACCATCGTTGGGGCGAATACCCCATTCACCCACCCTCCCGCAACCCACAACAATAAAATACACACAGCAGCCGCCAAAAAATAAATAAATAAATGACAATAAATACATTTGAAATATATTTTTATTGATAGTGTAGATGTGCAGGGGGTCTCCGGAGCTGAACCGCGTTGGTTTTAGGTCTGGGGACCCCGTGCCCCCCGAGATACAGGCCCCTTTAGGGGGTGCCGGTATCCCTCTGCGTTTAAAGGTCCCGATCACGTGACCGCGGCCTGTAAACCAAGCAGAGCAGAGGGATACCGGCACCCCCTAAAGGGGCCTGTATCTCGGGGGGCACGGGGTCCCCAGACCTGAAACCTGTGCGCTTCTGCTCTGGAGACCCTCTGCACATGTACAGTATCAATAAAACACATACAATATACAGTATAAATAAACACTCGTTCTTTACCTTAGCGTCTATGCGCTATGGTAAAGAAGCATTATTTTAATAATATTGTACAGTGAGCAGGGGGTTCCCTGAGCCAGAAATTAATGCTCAGGGAACCCCCCCCCCCTGCTCCTGATCAATATTATTAAAAATACGGAAAATGCTGCGTCATTACCATAGCGGATAGCCGCTAAGGCAATGAAGGGGTTAACCCACCGTGCCTGCTTTATTGTGTGTAGTAGGGATGGGTGAGGGGGGTATTTGGCCCTTGGTGTGAGTTTAGGACTTGCGCGAGGGGGGGGGGGGTTGCGGGTGCACTTAACCCCTTCACGACCGTAGCAGTTAATACCGCTACGGTCATGAAGGGGTTAAGCCCTCCCGCTACCCCCCCCCCCGCAAGCCCTCCCCAACCATCGTTGGGGCGAATACCCCATTCACCCACCCTCCCGCAACCCACAACAATAAAATACACACAGCAGCCGCCAAAAAATAAATAAATGACAATAAATACATTTGAAATACATTTTTATTGATAGTGTAGATGTGCAGGGGGTCTCCGGAGCTGAACCGCATTGGTTTTAGGTCTGGGGACCCCGTGCCCCCCGAGATACAGGCCCCTTTAGGGGGTGCCGGTATCCCTCTGCGTTTAAAGGTCCCGATCACGTGACCGCGGCCTGTAAACCAAGCAGAGCAGAGGGATACCGGCACCCCATAAAGGGGCCTGTATCTCGGGGGGCACGGGGTCCCCAGACCTGAAACCTGTGCGCTTCTGCTCTGGAGACCCTCTGCACATGTACAGTATCAATAAAACACATACAATATACAGTATAAATAAACACTCGTTCTTTACCTTAGCGTCTATGCGCTATGGTAAAGAAGCATTATTTTAATAATATTGTACAGTGAGCAGGGGGTTCCCTGAGCCAGAAATTAATGCTCAGGGAACCCCCCCCCCTGCTCCTGATCAATATTATTAAAAATACGGAAAATGCTACGTCATTACCATAGCGGATAGCCGCTAAGGCAATGAAGGGGTTAAGGCATAATAAACAATTAATACATTCAATAAATATTTTTCACGTCTGTGTTAAAACTCCCTGCCTTCTCTCTTATCTATGTAAAACCCCCTCCCCCTATTCTCGCTTTTAAAACGCCCTGCCTTCTCTCTAATCTATGTAAAAACCCCTCCCCCTATCCCCCTATTGTGTGTGTGCGTTAAGCTTCCCTGCAAGCTATGTAAAAAAAACCTCCCCCTATTGTGTGTGTGTGTTAAATCTGCCTGGCCTGTGTTTCTGAGTGCTGAGTGCTCTGCGTTAAAGGCCCCGATCACGTGATCGCGGCCTGTAAACCAAGCAGAGCAGAGGGATACCGGCACCCCCTAAAGGGGCCTGTATCTCGGGGGGCACGGGGGCCCCAGACCTGAAACCTGTGCGCTTCAGCTCCGGAGACCCCCTGCACATCTACACTATCAATTAAAATGTATTTCAAATGTATTTATTGTCATTTATTTATTTATTTATTTATTTAGATTTATTTATTAATTGTGCTGCTGCTGCAAGTCGTAAACTCACACCAAGGGCCAAACACCCCCCTCACCCCCAATAAAAAAAATTCACGCACAGCAGCCCCACAATTAATAAATAAATCTAAATAAATAAATAAATAAATAAATACATGAAGAGAAATAAATATATACTGCACAGTATATACTTTGTATATATATACACTGTATATATATATATATATATATATATATATATATATATATATAAAGTATACATATATACACTGTGTATATATATATATATATATATATATATATATATATATATATATATATATATATATATATATATATATATATATATATATATATATATATACAGTATATATATATATATATATATATACATATATACATATATACAGTATATATATATATATATATATATATATATGTATATATATATATATATATATATATATATATATATATATATATATATATATACAGTATATATATATATATATATATATATATATATATATATATATATACATATATACATATATACAGTATATATATATATATATATATACACACATGATGAACCAATAGTACAAATACATGTACTGTAGAATGGTTATCAAAATCATACTGTCCTACAGATAACGCTTCTCTATACAGACAATAATAATAATCCATTTAATAATCCTAACTTATTTTACAATATAAAACATAACATTACAATCCACACAGTACATTGCATTTACATTGTATACTGTAAATGATGCATAGCATTAAATCTATGCACCATATACAGTACTGTACATTCTGCAAATGAATGTTAACAATATAATTGCAAGCTACTCTACCAGTAAACACAAACACTTCCAAACAAGTCAACTACAGTATTTTAACCAATCAAGTAAACCAAAATCAATATATACTGTAAGTACCAACCAGAAAAGACAATTTAAAACCAAACTAACCCTTACAAAACCAAGGATTACATCTATCTAATTGTAAAAAACCTTATACATTATACACAGCATTGTTTAAAGCCCCCTCCCCCCTAATGTTTCTGTTAAGCAGATTACACTGAAGGGAGAGAGATATAAAGGCCTAAAGCCCCTTCCCCCCGAATGTTTGTGTTAAACAGATTACAATGAAGGGAGAGAGAGATAAAGGCCTAAAGCCCCTTCCCCCCTAATGTTTCTGTTAAACAGATTACAATGAAGGGAGAGAGAGATAAAGGCCTAAAGCCCCTTCCCCCCTAATGTTTCTGTTAAACAGATTACAATGAAGGGAGAGAGAGATAAAGGCCTAAAGCCCCTTCCCCCCTAATGTTTCTGTTAAACAGATTACAATGAAGGGAGAGAGATGTAAAGGCCTAAAGCCTTACCTGCATTGTTAAACCCTCCCTGCATTGATGTCGTGCAGTGTATGTAAATGTGGGGAGGGGGGGGGGCCCAATGTGCATAATGTACTGTGAGGTCTAACCACCCTCACCCCCTACCCACATACTGTACCCTTACCCCCCCCCCCCATCCTGGCCATGGCCCCTCACGCACAGCAGCTCCACAATTAATAAATAAATCTAAATAAATACATGAAGAGAAATTTATATATACTTTATATATAAATGTGAGTTTATAAATAAAATAAAGAATATTATTTCTAGGGGCCCTAGAACAGAAGTTCCCATGCCAATTGCACGCTCATTGCTCTTTTTTTGCTCTTTTTTTACAATGTTGCTGGTCTTGCGGCTTTGCAGTCTGCAAGCAAAAAGCGCAAAGTGTATGAAGTCTGGGTGAGCGCTTTCCACATTTGATGCCTACGGCACCTTCCCATTTCTACACACTTCAATACCTGCACAGTTGGTAGCGCTTTCCATCCCAGCTACCATTCTGGATATTCACCTCTCACAGGCCATTCTTGCCCGAGTCTGTCCTATCAGACAGGGGAATTAACCTGTATCCACACCACCTGGACAATTTCTCTCTGTCAGAGACTTGTGCTATTTATTTTATATATTTTTGTGTAATTATTCATGCAATTTTATGCTCATTTCATATGTGGTTTTCAACATAAAGTGGCTGCTGGGCCTGATCCTAACTCATACAGTATACAGTAGCGCTTCCCTGTTTGTTTGTTTATTGCAAGCAAAAAGCAGTCTGTAGTACTGAGTGTGAGATAAATTACTGTATTTATCAGTGTTGATCAACGAGAGTTGATCAGAAGGATTCCCCTTATAAAGTATACAGCACTCTATTGTCATTCTTACAGTACTGTATACTGTAGTAAAGGGTAGACAACACATGGTCTTGCAGTATACTGTATTACTAAAAATCTGTCAGGTTGACCAGAATCACTGCGGATATCAGAAAATAATACAATTTTATTAATTCTACGTAGAATTAATAAAATTGTATTATTTTCCGATATCCGCAGTGATTCTGGTCAACCTGACAGATTTTTAGTAATACAGTATACTGCAAGACCATGTGTTGTCTACCCTTTACTACAGTATACTGTATGAATGACAATAGAGTGCTGTATACTTTATAAGGGGAATCCTTCTGATCAACTCTCTTTGATCAACACTGATAAATATCATATTTATACCCGTTTAGCACCTGTCGTTCCATCCTATGCACCCATTTACTGTACAATGGTGATTGCGGTCGTATTCACGTACTTTATGTGAGATAAATTAAGCAGTTCTTTTATTGCTGAAGTCGCCACAAAAAACTTTTATTTACAAATACAGTACAATACAATGGTGAAACATTTCAAGTTAACAGCAATTCAAAACATCAACACACAATAATACATACTGTACAGTACTGTATGATTATTTATTTATAATACAGTATACAGCTCTGTACTGTATACAGTATGCAGTATACAGTATACTGTACTATATTTGGGCCTTGTCTTTGGGGGTTTATTCATGCAATTATTAGGGTGACCTGTCGTTGGAAATACTGACACAGTACAATCCTACAGCTACACCACTCACCCCCTCCAGTACAATCCTACAGCTACACCACCCACCCCCTCCCTTAGAGTTTTTAATCCCTCCCTGGCCAAGCATCAATCGTCTGGCTAATCCAATCCAAGCCATTGTTTTGTTAATCTGGCCCTGGGCTGGCTATGGTAACAAGATTCAGCAGGAGGCCAGCCAGAGTACTGTATCATCCCACCATCCACCTTCCTTAGAGGGAGGCCTGCCTGCTTTGGAAAAATCCCCTCTCGAATTTGAAATGTAAATCTGATGTGCATCCGTTTGCTTACAGTAACTGTTCTGTTCAGAACAGCCACTGCTTCTAAATTACTGAAAATATACAGGATAAATATACAGTAATGTGAAATAATCGTACAATATACAGTAATGTGAAATAATAGTACAGTAGTTCATTGAGAGAGGAGAGGTTTTGTGTACATCATTACTGCTGTTTATATACTGTACATTTGACTGCACAAGCAGATTTGACGAACACAAGGCCCCCCCTCCCCCTTGGGCACCCTTTTTCCTGGAACGACAAGAAAACAAAACTTTGTTCAGTTACTGTACTGTACTGTATGTGCGTACTGTATTATGGTAGAACTACTGTACAGTAGGTGGCTGGTGCAGCTTTCTCTGGAAAGAAAAAAATGGAGCAGTTAGTAGGCAGTTACTGTAGTATGTCCAACTAGTCTACTGTACTGTATACTGGAACTACTGTATACTCTGACTATTGGGAAAGAAAAAATCTGTGCCATACTTACCTGTATCATACTGTACTTACTGTACAATACTACAGCACTGTACTACTTTCCTGATGCTTGCCCATTGCGCGCGATGACAATGGGCAACACAGTGGCAATATGGTCTATATATTTATTGCATCGTTCCACGGTGAGTACATCGTTCCAAAAACTCATTATGGCTGTATACAACTCGTCCTTCTTGGAGGGTTTCGCCACTTTACGGATGTGGTCCTTCAGCTGATGCCAGACCATTTCGATCGGATTGAAGTCTGGTGATCTGTGATTGGAAAGAAAGGACAATTAGTTTAAGAGATACAGTACACAGTAAAAACAGTGGGGAACATATAAATGGGACACGGTCTACTGCACTTACTCCGCTGGCGTCTTCACCCAGTTGATGCCGCGCTCAAGGATATGCGCCGTCGACGCGGTGTGCTTGGGATCATTGTCCTGGTAAAAGCGATGACCATTGGGAAAGTCTTGTGTGATGTATCGCACTATCACGGGCACAATGTTGTCTTGGAAGAAATCTTTATTCATGATTCCTATAGCAAGAAAAGAAAAGTGCTCAATAGTACAGTACAGTGCATACGGTAAGGCAACACTAGTCAAGTACAGTGCATTAGGCGGCATTATATTTGAGAAATTGTACCTTCAAAGACGACAATGCATCCCGGTCCACGCCTAGAGATGGCACCCCACACATGCAGCTTCACAGGGTGTTTTGGCCGTGGCTTCAAAGTTATGCGGCCTTTTTTGTGGAACGCAAATCTTGCAAATCTCTCCAGCGACACAGTAGACTCATCAGTGAAGATGCAATCCTGGAAAGTCTCACCGCTGTCGATCCATGCCTGGGCCTGGAGCACTCTTTTGATTTTGTTTGCGTCCCGTATCATGGGGTACGCTCTGTAATGACAATGAATAAAAAATGTTAGCGTCACAGCGCAGTACAGTTTGCAAAACAACACTTTTACTTTACAGTACAGTACCTCCTGTACTGTCCACTACTAACCTCACACGTCCATATTTCCATCCAATTCTGCGTCTCATCTTCTTTATGCTGCTCTCGGATACAGTCAGATTGTGGTTTTCCTGAAGAGTGTTTTTAACCCTTAATGCGCTCCTCTCATCATTCTCCTCACTTATTCTGTCCACCAGAAGAGTAGTCTCCCTACAATGCAAAGAAATTATATTGTGTTATTAATATGCAGCAATATAAAATGTATACTGTATACTGTACATGTAATGTTGTAATATATAGTAAATATAAATATACAAAAAATGTATACTGCTGTACTATAAATATAAATAGACAAAATATACAGTATACAGTACTGTTGTAATATAAATATACTATATAAATATACTGTTGTTATATCATAATAAATACACACATATACTGTATATTCCGTTGTAAGATGAATTGCAATATACCAAAAGTGTATACTGCTGCACAAAAAATATAAATTGACCACACATACAGTACACTACAGTATATACTGTTGTAATATAATAAATATACTATATAAATACGGTATACTGTTGTTATATCATAATAAATACACATCATATACTGTATATTCCGTTGTAAGATGAATTGCAATATACCAAAAGTGTATACTGCTGCACAAAAAATATAAATTGACCACACATACAGTACACTACAGTATATACTGTTGTAATATAATAAATATACTATATAAATACGGTATACTGTTGTTATATCATAATAAATACACATCATATACTGAATATTCCGTTGTAAGATGAATTGCAATATACCAAAAGTGTATACTGCTGCACAAAAAATATAAATTGACCACACATACAGTACACTACAGTATATACTGTTGTAATATAATAAATATACTATATAAATACGGTATACTGTTGTTATATCATAATAAATACACATCATATACTGTATATTCCGTTGTAAGATGAATTGCAATATACCAAAAGTGTATACTGCTGCACAAAAAATATAAATTGACCACACATACAGTACACTACAGTATATACTGTTGTAATATAATAAATATACTATATAAATATGGTATACTGTAGATGTACACTACAGTTTTCTATATTTTTTTTGGTTAAGTTTTATAAATACAGTATACTTACGCATTTGTTATCTTTGGTGCCTTTTTGCGGTCTCTGTTTTTTCCTTGTGCATGATAGCACACGGTGCTTGATGGCACAACGAGGCCAGAAGCAGTTAACCAGCGCTGGATATCTGCAATTCGTTTTCCGCTCGTGTACATCTCCTTCATTCTAATGCTGAGATCCTTTGAAATCTTCTTAACAGGCATTGCTGCGTGTACTGTAGAAAGAAATACAAACACAAGAATGTGTATTCGATGTTTAGTCGATGTGTATTCAATGTGCAGTGAATCCACAAAATGGATGGTGTATTTATATGTTAATGACTCACATAACAGACCACCCACTTTCAACACCTGTACCTGGCCACCATGCATAAAAGGTTGTACACGTTGCATAGCCCACCACTTGCTGATCTTTATCTGAGCCATTGTCCAGATACTGCATTGTGCCTCCCGCTTACATGGAGCAGCCCCATTTCTATGGACGAAAGAATCATCTCACCTCTGCTGTGCCTGCCACACTGAAAAAGAGAAAGGCAGTTACCGTTTCCAAGCCAAAGGCAAAGCGACAGGCTAAGGCCAACAAAGAAAACCTTCTGCTGACCCCAAAGGCTAAGGCTTTTAAAACACGTCAGCCTTATTATGTGAAGAAGAAATACGGTACTGTGCTCAGTACGCAAGACGAATGGCAGCCAACTCACCGAATCCGCAGACCACTTCCCATAAGCTTCGACGACTCTGCTGTAGCTGTCCCGGAAATCTTCAGCCCGGCTTCTCCACCCTCATCTTCTCCGGTTCCATCTGAAGATGCTGCTGCCTCTGAAATCAACGGGTCACTGTCTCCTTTGCTCTTGGACGACTCTGCTTCTCTCCCGGAAATCCAGCGGTCACCTTCTCCATCCCTCTTCCACCACGCTGCAGCTTCTCCTGTACCGGGCATCCCCAGGTCACCTCTTCCACTCTCCATCGATGCCGCTTCTCTCCAGGGAACCCCCATCTCATCCTCCGTTGCAATATCCCCCCAGATCTCCAGATGCCATGCACAAGCAGCTCGTTAGACCGGATCCTGAATGGGCTAAGTGTGGATCTCCCCGGGAATTCTAGTGTGCTGGCAAAGCTAGATCTGCTTCTGGAGTCGGTGCTACATATGGAGCAACGGATGCTACAAATGGAGCAGCGGCTGGATCAACGGATGCTACATATGGATCAACGGATGGACAAGATAGAGGCAGACATAGCGGGCATACATTATTTGCTCGGTGTTAATGCCCCTGTTTCCCCGACGCTGGAGCAGGGGGGTGACATGGATGTGATGCATGGTACCTTCGACCCCCTTCCATCACCAAGCACACCCCCTCCACCAGAAGATACAGTGTACTATGCTATTGAGGAGGACATGACAACCCCGTCAAGACCACTCCAGGAGACAACCCGGCGACCACTACCGGAGGAAAGCTTCCTCCCAGACACCCTACCATTGCCCATCGCCTCAAGTACACCCGCTCCCAAAAGACCTCCTACACCCGCTCGCATAGAAACAGTGCCCGACATCTCCCTGTGCGATCTGCCACCGGCGCTGAGGGAGAAGTATAGGGTGAGGAGTGCTGGTATACCACACAAG
The DNA here is from genome assembly GCF_040206685.1 of Ascaphus truei. NCBI lineage: Eukaryota > Metazoa > Chordata > Amphibia > Anura > Ascaphidae > Ascaphus > Ascaphus truei. The sequence goes on along the minus strand of NC_134483.1, from coordinate 471,744,582 downwards.
TATGCCTTGATCATATTTAAACACCATGTTCCCTACACATTGTACTGCGAGTGGGTGTTCAAAGTGAACTATGATGGGAATCGCCAAAAAAAGGCCCTTCCTGCCAATTTAAGGAAAAAGATTGTGGATGAAATGCAGCGCTATTACCCTGTTACAGATCCTGTAATGAGAGGCGTTAGAGACTGCATTAATGGCGTTTTGCGCCATGCAAGGCATCGGCCATGGCTGGAAAATGGGGAGGACTTTCAGTGAGACCATACTGTAATATTGTGCTGTACTGTACAGTACATGTTTTACCCTATAGTACCTGCTGTACTTAAACAAAGGATACTGAATGTTGTTGTGTGTTGCACGGTTTTTGTACTGTATTTGTAAATAAAAGTTTTTGGTGGCGACTTCAGCAATAAAAGAACTGGTTAATTTATCTCACACTCAGTACTACTGTACAAACTGCTTTTTGCTGCCAGACTGCAAACCCGCAAGTCCAGCAACATTGTAACAAAAGAGCAATGAGCGCGCAATTGGCGTGGGAACTTCTGTTCTAAGGCCCCTAGAAAAAATATTCTTTATTTTATTTATAAACTCACATTTATAAACCCCGTCACCCACCCCCACTAAACACAATAAAAAATAATCACACACAGCATCCCCGCAATAAATAAATAAATAAATAAATACAAATAAATACATTTGAAATACATTTTTATTTATAGTGTAGATGTGCAGGGGGTCTCTGGAGCTGAAGCGCACAGGTTTCAGGTCGGGGGACCCCGTGCCCCCCGAGATACAGGCCCCTTTAGGGGGTGCCGGTATCCCTCTGCGTTAAAAGCCCCGATCACGTGATCGCGGCCTGTAAACCAAGCAGAGCAGAGGGATACCGGCACCCCCTAAAGGGGCCTGTATCTCGGGGGGCACAGGGTCCCCAGACCTGAAACCTGTGCGCTTCAGCTCCGGAGACCCCCTGCACATCTACACTGTGAATAAAACACACATCATTAAAGAATCATTCTTTAGCTTAGCGGCTATGCGCTATGGTAAAGAAGCAGCATTTCTGTCTTTTTAATAATATTGTACAGTGAGCAGGGGGTTCCCTGAGACAGAAATCTAATCTCAGGGGACCCCCTGCTCCTGCACAGTATTATTAAAAGTTCAGAAATGAGGCTTCATTAGCATAGCGTATAGCCGCTAAGGTAATGAAGGGGTTAAGGCATAATAACCAATAAATACATTCAATACACTACCCACTACCAATGGCAACCTCCGCTGCTGTACAGTAAAACAGAGAAAAAAATTAACACTTTTAAAGTAATGTCCCCTAACCCCTTAATCACCATAGCGGTTATTAACCGCTACAGTCATGAAGGGGTTAACCCACCCTCACCCACTACTCGGGACGCCTACTGTACATACCCTCCCACTCTAACCCCCCACCCCGTGAGGCCTAACCACCCTCAACCCTCACCCACTAACTACCCACAAGGGAGGCCTACCCACATACCGTTGGGGAACATTCCCCCTCCCACCCCCCACCCCCAGTCCCCGCAATCAAAACAATGCACAGCCCCACAATAAACAGCATTCTATTTATTAAATACATTACCCACCCCCTGTGCCCCCCCCCCCATAAATACAAGATTTATTCTTTTACATTCAGGGTCCATAACGCAGCCCCACGCTAGTCCCCGGTGGGCTGGCAGGGCACCTGGACAGACCTACAGTTTACCAGCAGCATTCCACAGGTTCTGGAGGCCTGCTGGTGGATCCTGCCAGCACCATGGCGCCCAGGTGGTCTCCTTGGGTCACCGTGAGCCACAATTGTGTCCCCACGGTAGACCCAAGGATGTCTGGGAGCCCCGGGTCAAACCCACAGGTGTCTGCGGGGCCTCGGGTGGTTCCCATGGGGGTCTGGGGAACTCACGGGTGCTCACTACGGGTCCGCGGTGCCCCCACAGAAGTGGGACCACACATCATCATCCCCGCACCTACGGGTCGGAGGTGCCCCCACAGAAGTGGGACCACACATCGTCATGCCCGCAGACTACGGGTCCGCGGTGCCCCCAGAAGTGGGACCACACATCATCATCCCCGCATGTGTCACCTGTGGAACCACCAGCCTGATACCCTTTAGGATACCCGAGGATTCCCCGCGGGTGGTCTCCAGAGGTCCCACGCAAAACCACGGATGTAACCCTGAATGTAAAAAAAATAAACCTGGCCTATACATTCAATACATACACCCTCCCCCCCAACACCTACAGTACAATAATGTGCAAAATAACTATTATCCAGATATGGATAATAGATTAATTGCCCATTATTAAAAACATTAACTAGCATATACAAATAAATAAAGTACTACTGACCTCATCAATACGAAGTGTCCGATGCCAGCGCCTTCCTTCTCTTGCCCACACAAAACATAGCCAAAACCAAGCCAATACATTGCAATTACATTCAGATATCAATTAACCCCTTAAACACCTTATCGGATAATAACCGCAAAGGTAATTAAGGGGTTAAGCCACACAGGCACGATACCCACCCTTCACCCATGAATTTGTACTGTGGCTTCATCATGCAACTATATATATATATACTGTATATATATATACAGAGAGACAGAGAGAAAGAGAGAGAGAGAGATATATATACACAGTATATATATATATATATATATATATATATATATATATATATATATATACACACACGTTATATACACACCCATGATAAACCAATATACAGTACAAATAAATGTAGAAGGATTATCAAAAGCATACTGCCCTACAACCAAACATGTATCCATACAGACACTACATTAAAATCAATTTCCTTTAAAAATCCTAACTGATCTCACAATCTACTGTACTGTATATGATCCCAAACCAATGAAAAAAGTCACATTCCAAAATGCATAAAATCTATGCACCATACTGTATACATTCTGCAAATTAATCAACGTAAACAAAAATCAATTAGCAATCATTATTTAGATCCCTAAACATTTCACACTCAATCATGAACAATGAAACCATTAACAGATTCACGCCTAGAGCAGAACAATGAAGCCTTTGAAAAAATATAAGTACCGACAAAAATACAACCTTTACAGTACAACCAAGGCTATCTATCCCTGACCTTCCTCAAACACACAATACAATACCAAGGAATAATACATCTATCTAATGTTAAAATACTTTAAACTCACAAAAGAATTAAAAACACATCTAATCCAGCTTTTAAAACATCATCATTTCTTACCCTGAATGTATACTGTACAGTATATCTCTCTAGACATATATATTGTACATACATACATACAGTGGCAAGAAATGATATGCCACAAAAAAAAAAAATACACATGTTAAAAAACCTTTTGAAATAATTAACAAGTTAAATAAAATACAATTCTTTACTGTAGTTCACTTACCATTACTTGCCCCCACCGACTCCCGTTGCCCAGCTTACTCACGAACCAATCCACGATCAGGAACCCATAAAATAATAAACCATTCAAAATAATAAACATTAAACTAAAAATCCAAATCAATCCACGGGTCTTCTACTTGTAATAGTGTACATCTTCATCTGTATTCTTCTTTCTTCTATCTCCTTCCGGGCGGGGCAGGGCGTGGTCTTCTTTCCATCATCGGCCACGCCCTTGTCTTTTTTCTTCTCCGGAGGTCCTTCCTCCGCGGCGTCTGCCTGCAAAATGAGACGACATAGGCTTTTAAAGGCCTATGACGTCACATTTTGCGTCATGGTTCCCACGGTCCTGATTGGACCGTGAAAACCATGTGTTTTGGCCGATAAAAAAAAAATGATGACGTCACTTAAAGGGAATGAAAGCACAGCCAATCAGAATGGCTTTGCTTCAATTGCCTTTAAGTTGACGTCATGAAAAGGCACATGGCCGTGCACACATGGTACTAGAGCCAATCAGAGCGTGGGAACTTTATCCCTACTCTGATTGTCTCTGGTATACCACGTGTCAGGGGCTTGGGGGAGAAAGGATGTGACGTCAATGAAAACCTGTCACGTGGTACGGTAGCCAATCAGAGCGTGGGAACTTTATCCTTATTGACGTCACATCCTTTCTCCCCCAAGCCCCTGACACGTGGTATACCAGAGCCAATCAGAGTAGGGATAAAGTTCCCACGCTCTGATTCGGTGGGGGCAAGTAATGGTAAGTGAACTACAGTAAAGAATTGTATTTTATTTAACTTGTTAATTATTTCAAAAGGTTTTTTAACATGTGTATTTTTTTTTTTTGTGGTATATCACTTCTTGCCACTGTATGTATGTATGTACAATATATATGTCTAGAGAGATATACTGTACAGTATACATTCAGGGTAAGAAATGATGATGTTTTAAAAGCTGAATTAGATGTGTTTTTAATTATTTTGTGAGTTTAAAGTATTTTAAAATTAGATAGATGTATTATTCCTTGGTATTGTATTGTGTGTTTGAGGAAGGTCAGGGATAGATAGCCTTGGTTGTACTGTAAAGGTTGTATTTTTGTCGGTACTTACAGTATATTTTTTCAAAGGCTTAATTGTTCTGCTCTAGGCGTGAATCTGTTAATGGTTTCATTGTTCATGATTGAGTGTGAAATGTTTAGGGATCTAAATAATGATTGCTAATTGATTTTTGTTTACGTTGATTAATTTGCAGAATGTATACAGTATGGTGCATAGATTTTATGCATTTTGGAATGTGACTTTTTTCATTGGTTTGTGATCATATACAGTACAGTAGATTGTGAGATCAGTTAGGATTTTTAAAGGAAATTGATTTTAATGTAGTGTCTGTATGGAGACGTGTTTGGTTGTAGGGCAGTATGCTTTTGATAACCCTTCTACATTTATTTGTACTGTATATTGGTTTATCATGGGTGTGTATACTGCACCGACACACTTTATTCGAGCAAATACCCGGTATGTACCTGGCAGATACCTGGAATGCGCCGCTCCTCACCTCTGACAAGCCCCGTTGCATTTGCCTTCCCAGCCTGGGTTCATGCCTGGCTGACGGGCGGCTGATCTGTTAAATGATAATGATTAGGATTTAATAGGCTGCAATGCTTCGCGTGTCTACCAGATGGCATAAATTCATGAATTGTAATGCAGTATATATATATATACTGTGCAGTATTGCAGCCAGCGGAAATAAAATGCTTCAATCCCTGCTTGGAAAATACCTCAATGCACTCGGGCAGAAAACAGTCACAAACCTCAATACACCCGGGTATACCCGAATTCGTGGGACTAGCCAAGCTCGAATAAAGTGTGTCGCCAGTGTATATATATATATATATATATATATATATATATATATATATATATATACTGTATATATATCTCTCTCTCTCTCTTTCTCTCTGTCTCTCTGTATATATATATATACAGTATATATATATACTGTATAGTTGCATGATGAAGCCACAGTACAAATTCATGGGTGAAGGGTGGGTATCGTGCTTGTGTGGCTTAACCCCTTAATTACCTTTGCGGTTATTATCCGATAAGGTGTTTAAGGGGTTAATTGATATCTGAATGTACTGTACTTGCAATGTATTGGCTTGGTTTTGGCTATGTTTTGTGTGGGCAAGAGAAGGAAGGCGCTGGCATCGGACACTTCGTATTGATGAGGTCAGTAGTACTTTATTTATTTGTATATGCTAGTTAATGTTTTTAATAATGGGCAATTAATCTATTATCCATATCTGGATAATAGTTATTTTGCACATTATTGTACTGTAGGTGTTGGGGGGGGAGGGTGTATGTATTGAATGCATAGGCCAGGTTTATTTTTTTTACATTCAGGGTTTGATTCCGTGGTTTTGCGTGGGGCCTATGGAGACCACCTCCGGGTATTCTCGGGTATCCTAAAGGGTATCAGGCTGGTGGTTCCACGGGTGACACATGCGGGGATGATGATGTGTGGTCCCACTTCTGTGGGGGCACCGCGGACCCGTAGTCTGCGGGCATGACGATGTGTGGTCCCACTTCTGTGGGGGCACCTCCGACCCGTAGGTGCGGGGATGATGATGTGTGGTCCCACTTCTGTGGGGGCACCGCGGACCCGTAGTGAGCACCCGTGAGTTCCCCAGACCCCCATGGGAACCACCCGAGGCCCCGCAGACACCTGTGGGTTTGACCCGGGGCTCCCAGACATCCTTGGGCCTACCGTGGGGACACAATTGTGGCTCACGGTGACCCAAGGAGACCACCTGGGCGCCATGGTGCTGGCAGGATCCACCAGCAGGCCTCCAGAACCTGTGGAATGCTGCTGGTAAACTGTAGGTCTGTCCAGGTGCCCTGCCAGCCCACCGGGGACTAGCGTGGGGCTGCGTTATGGACCCTGAATGTAAAAGAATAAATCTTGTATTTATGGGGGGGGGGCACAGGGGGTGGGTAATGTATTTAATAAATAGAATGCTGTTTATTGTGGGGCTGTGCATTGTTTTGATTGCGGAGACTGGGGGTGGGGGGTGGGGGGTGGAATGTTCCCCTACGGTATGTGGGTAGGCCTCCCTTGTGGGTACTGACTGGGTGGTTAGGCCGCACGGGTGGGGGGAGGGTTAGTGTGGGAGGGTATGTAGGCATCCCGAGTGGTGGGTGGGTGAGGGTGGTTTAACCCCTTCATGACTGTAGCGGTTAATAACCGCAATGGTGATTAAGGGGTTAGGGGACATTACTTTGTATGTTTTAATTTTTGTGTCTGTTTTGCAGAAGCGGAGGGGCCATGGCCAGGATGGGGGGGGGGGTTTAACGGTATGTGGGTAGGGGGTGAGGGTGGTTAGCAATGCAGGGAGGGAGATTTACTGGTAACAGAAACATCTCTCTCCCTTCAATGTAATCTGTTTAAAGCCCCCTCCCCCCTAATGTGTGTTTCTGTAAAATCTCTCTCCCTTCAATGTACAGGTACTGTAATCTGTTTAACAGAAACATTAGGGGGGAAGGGGCTTTAGGCCTTTATCTCTCTCTCCCTTCATTGTAATCTGTTTAACACAAACATTCGGGGGGAAGGGGCTTTAGGCCTTTATATCTCTCTCCCTTCAGTGTAATCTGCTTAACAGAAACATTAGGGGGGAGGGGGCTTTAAACAATGCTGTGTATAATGTATAAGGTTTTTTACAATTAGATAGATGTAATCCTTGGTTTTGTAAGGGTTAGTTTGGTTTTAAATTGTCTTTTCTGGTTGGTACTTACAGTATATATTGATTTTGGTTTACTTGATTGGTTAAAATACTGTAGTTGACTTGTTTGGAAGTGTTTGTGTTTACTGGTAGAGTAGCTTGCAATTATATTGTTAACATTCATTTGCAGAATGTACAGTACTGTATATGGTGCATAGATTTAATGCTATGCATCATTTACAGTATACAATGTAAATGCAATGTACTGTGTGGATTGTAATGTTATGTTTTATATTGTAAAATAAGTTAGGATTATTAAATGGATTATTATTATTGTCTGTATAGAGAAGCATTATCTGTAGGACAGTATGATTTTGATAACCATTCTACAGTACATGTATTTGTACTATTGGTTCATCATGTGTGTATATATATATATATATATATATATATATATATATATATATATATATATATATATGTATATATATATATATATTTATATATATACTGTATATATGTATATATGTATGTATAAATATATATATATATATATATACTGTATATATATATATATATATATATATATATATATATATATATATATATATATATATATATATATATATATATATATATATATATATACACAGTGTATATATGTATACTGTATATATATATATATATATATATATATATATATATATATATATATATATATATATATACATATATATATATATATACATACAGTGTATATATATACAAAGTATATACTGTGCAGTATATATTTATTTCTCTTCATGTATTTATTTATTTATTTAGATTTATTTATTAATTGTGGGGCTACTGTGCATGAATTTTTTTTATTGGGGGTGAGGGGGGTGTTTGGCCCTTGGTGTGAGTTTACGACTTGCAGCAGCAGCACAATTAATAAATAAATCTAAATAAATAAATAAATAAATGACAATAAATACATTTGAAATACATTTTAATTGATAGTGTAGATGTGCAGGGGGTCTCCGGAGCTGAAGCGCACAGGTTTCAGGTCTGGGGCCCCCGTGCCCCCCGAGATACAGGCCCCTTTAGGGGGTGCGGGTATCCCTCTGCTCTGCTTGGTTTACAGGCCGCGATCACGTGATCGGGGCCTTTAACGCAGAGCACTCAGCACTCAGAAACACAGGCCAGGCAGATTTAACACACACACACAATAGGGGGAGGTTTTTTTTACATAGCTTGCAGGGAAGCTTAACGCACACACACAATAGGGGGATAGGGGGAGGGGTTTTTACATAGATTAGAGAGAAGGCAGGGCGTTTTAAAAGTGAGAATAGGGGGAGGGGGTTTTACATAGATTAGAGAGAAGGCAGGGAGTTTTAACACAGACGTGAAAAATATGTATTGAATGTATTAATTGTTTATTATGCCTTAACCCCTTCATTGCCTTAGCGGCTATCCGCTATGGTAATGATGCAGCATTTTCCGTATTTTTAATAATATTGATCAGGAGCAGGGGGGGGGGGGGGGGTTCCCTGAGCATTAATTTCTGGCTCAGGGAACCCCCTGCTCACTGTACAATATTATTAAAATAATGCTTCTTTACCATAGCGCATAGACGCTAAGGTAAAGAACGAGTGTTTATTTATACTGTATATTGTATGTGTTTTATTGATACTGTACATGTGCAGAGGGTCTCCAGAGCAGAAGCGCACAGGTTTCAGGTCTGGGGACCCCGTGCCCCCCGAGATACAGGCCCCTTTAGGGGGTGCCGGTATCCCTCTGCTCTGCTTGGTTTACAGGCCGCGGTCACGTGATCGGGACCTTTAAACGCAGAGGGATACCGGCACCTGTATCTCGGGGGGCAAGGGGTCCCCAGACCTAAAACCAATGCGGTTCAGCTCCGGAGACCCCCTGCACATCTACACTATCAATAAAAATGTATTTCAAATGTATTTATTGTCATTTATTTATTTATTTTTTGGCGGCTGCTGTGTGTATTTTATTGTTGTGGGTTGCGGGAGGGTGGGTGAATGGGGTATTCGCCCCAACGATGGTTATTAACTGCTACGGTCGTGAAGGGGTTAAGTGCACCCGCAACCCCCCCCCCCCCTCCCGCAAGTCCTAAACTCACACCAAGGGCCAAATACCCATCCCCACTACACACAATAAAGCGGTCACGGTGGGTTAACCCCTTCATTGCCTTAGCGGCTATCCGCTATGGTAATGACGCAGCATTTTCCCCCCTTTCGCCCCTTTAGGGGGTGCCGGTATCCCTCTGCTCTGCTTGGTTTACAGGCCGTGGTCACGTGATCGGGACCTTTAAACGCAGAGGGATACCGGCACCCCCTAAAGGGGCCTGTATCTCGGGGGGCACGGGGTCCCCAGACCTAAAACCAACGCGGTTCAGCTCCGGAGACCCCCTGCACATCTACACTATCAATAAAAATGTATTTCAAATCATTTTTAATGTGCGGATGTTTGCGCAGAGAGAGAGCAGCGGATCTCTCTCTGCTGCAAACACATCTCGCCCCCGCCGCCCATACAGTAGTATCATTTATGTATGTGCATATACAGTACAGTACAGTACTGTACAGTACTGTATGTTAGGGCTTACAGGGGTTGTTGTTATACAGTATATATATATATATATATATATATATATATATATATATATATACTGTACAGTATACAGTATACAGTATACTGCATTACAATTCATTATAGGGGACGGCTTCACAGAGAACAGCTCGCAAGCGCCACCATGTGTATTTTGACGGCATTGCAGTATTGTAACCAGCCGGAATAAAAAGCTTAAATTCCTGCCGGAAAATAACGCAATGCACTCTGGCAGAAAACTATCAGAAACCTGAATACACCCGAGTATACCCGAATTCGCGGGACTAGCCGTGCTCGAATAAAGTGTGTCGCCAGTGTACCAGTTTTTAATTGGACTAGGTTATATACAGTAAGCATATGCTTTGATATTTTAACCCCTTTGGGGCTTATTTCACATAACACTAGTATGCATTTAGCGTAGGGACCTGCTAAAGAGACTTACCTTGATGTGGTTAGCAGGCTTGGTATTATTTGATCAAAGGATGTATACCAAAAGTCTTCTTTTTACTTATAGGTATTTACACCATACATATTTTTATATTCCCCATTGATTGCTATCCCAAAGGGAGAAGCACAGGGATTCACTTTCTGTTTTGCACATTTGTATGGCCAATTCCTTCACTAGCTGCATGCTCTTTACATGGAGAAGAGCAGTGATTATATATTTGTTTTCCATTATTTATTCTACAGTATATGAATTCTATGTGTATTGTTTTAATATTGTTTTGATTTAATGTGCATGCGTGTATATCTCATGGAACCTTGTTGAAACGCATATGCGTCATCACATTTAGACGCATGCGTGTATGACTACTCATTCAATGTGAATTCCTAGTCTGGGGAAAAAAAACTTTTTTTTCGTCACTCGACATGGGCTTGCATAACAATTTTTGCTATTCTGGGAATCAATCACTACAGTGGCTATTTAATTGGGGGAGGTGTCAATAAAAATAGAAATGCTTTAGCCTTGTGTGTGTGGGGGGGGAGGGAGGCGGAGAGGGCTGTATGCTGGATTATTAGTTCAATGAAATATTTTTAACAGGTTATCATAATGTTTTGAACCACACACCCCCAAATAAAAATCAAAGTATGCCACCCACCTCATAAAGTACGTACATGACTAGTGTAGAATTAAAAAGCTACAGTAGTGATTGATTCTCAGAATACCAAAAATTGTTATGCAAGCCCATGACGAGAAACGAAAAAAAAAGGTTGTTTGTTTCAGACTTGGAATTCACATTGAATGAGAAGTCATACACACATGCGCCTACATGTGATGACACGCATATGCATTTCAACAAGATTCCAATGAGACATACACGCATGTGCATAAATGTGATAACACGCTTGGGAAGATTAAACTAAGCCACAAAGCCACCCATTACAAATGAATGGTTTGGGGGAGGTGTCGATAAGAAGTAGAAATAATTTAGCCCTGTGTGTGGGGATGTGGGGGAGGGGGAGATGGCTGTATGCTGGATTATTAGTTAAAAGAAATATTTTATACAGGTTATCATAATGTTTTGAACCCCACACCCCCAAATAAAAATCAAAGTATGCCACCCACCTCATAAAGTACGTACATGACTAGTGTAGAATTACAAAGCCACAGTAGTGATTGATTCTCAGAATAGAAAAAATTGTTATGCAAGCCCATGTCGAGAAACGAAAAAAAAAGGGTTTTATTTCAGACTTGGAATTCACATTGAATGTGAAATCATACACGCATGCGCATAAATGTGATGACACGCATATGCGTTTCAACAAGGTCCAATGAGACATACACGCATGCGCATAAATGTAATAACACGCATATGCGTTTCAACAAGGTTCCAATGAGACATACACGCATGCGCATAAAATAAAAACACTATGAAAAGAAGAGCAAGCCTAGAAAAAGTATTGAATAATAAATAATACTTATAGAAATGTGATGACACGCATACAAGTATGCGTTTCACCAAAATTCCAATCCGCATGAGCGGAAAAAAATATTTTATATTCGGAAGAAGACGCGACGTTATATTTTTGTAATACTGTACTTCTTATAGCTTTATTATCCTGTATACAGTACAGTATGTGTCCTCATATTTTTTATGTGTATGGCTAAGGAGCCTCAGACTACTGTATACAGTATGAACTTGTAACGTTAATTTCTTCTTCAAATATAAATCTTCAAATTACAATTACTGTACACACACAGACTTATAGAACTGTACGGCTGTACAGTAGGTTGAATTGCTATTAGACTTTAAAGACAACAGCTCGCGATCGCCCACGAGTTTCTAGACGGTATTGCAGACAACACTAAAATTGAATTTTCTGTGCCCGATAGAACCTCGATAGAAACCCAAGTCAATTGCCATACAGTTTGAAAACATAGCGTGTCATGACCCGGTATTCCAAGCGGTACGCTGGGCAAGGTTTTAGAATAAAGGCTGGCACCTCTGTGGGTAGTCTAAAAGAGCCAAGATTGGATTTGTTATTGGTCCAACATTACACTACTCCTACACTTAGATTGTCTGTGTTTTGTTGTATTTTTTCCCCTTTATGCTCCTCTGGACTTTGTGAATCTACCTCAACATTTTGGGACAAGTGAAGATGAACTCCACCAGAGGGTATGAGCAGGGGGTTGACTTATTAATATTTTGTGTTTCACTTTTTTATTATATCATTATCACAAATTCACAATCTTTATATGTGCATTTGATTATATGTGCACCTTAGATAAATTGATACGGTTGCTTTATTCACTTCACTGTATTAATAGTGATCACCTGTTAAGTTGTTTTGCGCCTAATATATCACTTTACAGCGGCAAAGTGAATGTCTTTGCCTATGGGGGACATTGGATGCCTCAGCACATACTGTATATAATCAATGTCTGAAAACAGGTGTCTTTAAGGCCAGATTAAAAGCATGGGTATTACATTATCCATTGTTAAATAACCTTGGTCACTCAAGACGATATCAAATGTAGGTGTTTCACATTTTATTACATGTAGCCATGACATTTATGGCTACTAGTCTGCTTCCTTCCTGGCAGTAAGCCCTGGTACAATCAGGCTGACAGTAGTTGATATGGGGTTTTCCTCTCCTTGGTGCTGCACTTGAGTTACAGCGGGAGGCGGTGACATCAGGCCTAGGATTGACCAATCATGAGCCAGGCCTGGTGCCCTCCTCCTGACTGTGCTTAAGGGCAGTGCCGCCCCAAATTCAGTAGTGCCTTCCGCCACTTGAGTAAGGCAGGTCACACATTAGAGAGGCTGTTTATTGGGCCTTCTCCAGTCCTCTTCCCTCCAGGGGAGAGTGAGTGTGTACCATACCTCTGCCTCTGCTAGAGGGGCAGGGAAGAGCTGGGACTGCTGTGGGTGCCCTTGGCCTGTAGTGAAGGTCCAGGGACCATACTTTAGTGGTAGCTGAGAGAGACAGCATCGGGCAGAACCCTGCCATATTACTGTGCTGTACAGTGTTCACAATAAACTGTCCCTGTTGTTAAACCTCCTGCCTTGTATGTGAACTTACTGGGGGGAGAGGTAATCGTTCTCACATGGGAGAACACCTTTAGTTCCCTGGAGCCTTCGGCAGACGAAGGTGCTGCACTGCTAAAGAGATATTTAGGGTATGAACCCCAGAAGACTAGTCCTGTGTCCCCACTACCATCGGCGGATGACTCAGGCCTCCTGTTACCAGCAGGTATCATGAACCACATGCGTAGTAATGGACAAATCTCCCATCGGGTGGGGGAAACACCGTTACATACAAAACAGAATGTACTGTACATTATTTTAAATTGCCTTGACTTTTGACTGTTGCCAAGGACATACATCATGTCAACTCCTTGTAGACGACCCAAATACATTTTCACACACACTATATTTTCTGCTATTAAATCTGGGATAGATAATAATGCGACTGTATCTGAGATCTATGACCATATTATATGAATACTTCCACAATTCACCAAACCCACACGGTTAGAAGAATTCTATATGGCATAATTTGTCAATTAATGATTGCTTTATTAGAATACCCCCCGCGTGCAGGCAGCAAAAAGAGGTTGTTGGTCACTGCACCCATCTTTTGCAGGTATGTTTGATCATGGGAACTTGAAAAGGAGACATATCAGGACCAAGAGATTGAATAATCGTACTTCCCAAGCCTCCAATGTGCCACCACCTACATATCAGCCTGAGTACCTGCCTCAATAGCAAAACTACTACCATTATGGTCTAACCAGAACTGAAAACCCTATGAACCTACATCCTGGATATCTGCCCCTACCTGAGTACCAGCCTCAACATGATTATACCTGTATGGCTCTGTCTGGCTACCTGTCCCAATATCACCAGCAGGAAACAAATGTAAGGGATCCGCTCATGGGTTAGGCTGGAACTCATTCTTACAGTGCTTTTGAGCTTCCAGACAAATCCATCCCTGAACCTGCAATCAGAATCACCTGCTCTTGGTGTTACTCTGCAGCCTGCCTTCTGCTGCCTCCTATGCAGCTCTGGTCCCATTGGCTACCGGTGCTATTTAGCTGCTGCCCTTCCCCCCAGGAAGTTGTTGAACATAATACTTTCTCCAAGTAACTGTGCTTGCCACAAGCAGCTCTGTTTGGCCTGACTTGGCTTTCTAGTGCCTTGTCCTCTTCTCCTTGTTCCTGGCAGACTTCGCCTTCGCCGCGCTGAAGCGGTTACACTGTTCCTCAGTGTTTCCTGTGGCGTGTCTGCACTCCTGCTTTTCCTGTGGCCTTCCTTCCATCCTTCCTTCCATCCTGTTCCTGTACCCACCGTGCTGCAGCACCTTCACTGAAGCGCCATTGTAGAAGCTTTTCCTGTTGCCGAATTTTTGCCTGTAGCCTTGACTATAGCTCCTGTGCCACCTCCTTGGACCCCGGCTTGCCTATGGACTTTTCTGTCTTCTCCAATCCTGACCCGGCTACGCACAACTATGGACTACGCAACTCGGACCCGGCTTCGTGGTCTAAGGTTTGTGGTGAGCATAAGCATTACAACAAACAGCTATGTCAGCTTGCATGTTATAATGAAGATAAATATAATGTACCGTACAGTAGTAACTGTAATTAACCTTGGTGAACTGTGACCTGAACGCTGGAAGAAATTTGAATTTAGCGTTATATGCAATACCGGCTAGAAACGCATGTCGGTGATCACGCGTTATTATGTACCCCTCCCATCTAGCTGTAAGGAAAAGAAATCGCACGCTGCCTTTTTTCAATGGACCTCCGAACCAAACCTCTGCTTCCCAAGGATCTAACGTCCCACCCCAGTTCGCCTGCAATGTATGTGTACTGTACATTATGTTACATGATGACAATGACTAAGCTGTGTGACACTCACTGTACAGTAATTGTACTCTATGTTATATGATGACAATGGCTAGGCTGACACTCACTTTATTTGTGCTGTGTGCTGTGTTACAGAACATGATGACATTAGCTAGGCTTTGTGATGCCCACTGCATGTGTACTGTATGTTACATGATGACAATGGCTAGGCTGTGTGATACTCACTGTACAGTATGTGTACTGTATGTTACATGATGACAATGGCTAGACTGTGTGACACTCACTGTATGTGTACTGTATGTTACATGATGACAATGGCTAGGCTGTGTGACACTCACTGTATGTATCCTGTGTTGTATTGTATGTCTTTATCTATATAGCGCCAAAAGTGTACTCAGCGCTTCACAAAGAGTACAGGGAATTATAATAATACATTAAGTGTAGCAAAATTAGACAATAGGAAAGGAAATCCCTGTCCCAAAGAGCTTGCAATCTAAGAGGTATGATGGGAAACTTACAGAGACAGCAGGTGAGGGAATATTGTTTTATGGTTGGTCAGGCTTAATCAGAAGGTTAACACCATTTGCATGGGAGGAGATGGCACGGAGGTGTGGGTGAGAGCAGGTGCGTTTATGTCTGGGTGTTACAGTACAATGTTACTCTGGAACACTGCTCACTATATCTGCCATATAGGACTATAGGAGGTGATATCATACTGGAAGTGGAGCTAATCTGAAGCACACTTGTGATTAGTCATTAATTAATCAAGGCAACAACCAGTCAGCTAGGTTCTCTACCACTCCAGTTCTTATATACAGGCAGACTAAGCAGTGTCCCAAATACATCCCTGAGGAAGGCGTAGAAGCGCCGAAACACGTAGGATAGACATTTTTAGATACATAGAGGGCTAAGCACTAAGCTCAATGGCTTTGCGTTCTGATTTTGCAAAAAAGCAGGTTCGTTAAAAAGTGAGGCCGGGGACGCGATACACTAAGGCCTTGAGCTCATTTTTTAACGTACCTGCTCAAAATAGCTCAGAACAGCCACAGCGTACGTGTTGCTTTTTTTCCCCCTGTTAGCGTTCTTAACCTTTACGTACGCTAGCTGATAGAAAAAAAAGCCGCATGTAACATTTGCATGAAGATTTTGTATCTACATGCAAGGCTGTTACAGGCGATCATACACTAAATAAATACATTTTAATAATAGTGTACATGAGCAGGGGGTCTCCCGAGCTGAACCGCATTGGTTTCAGGTCCGAGGACCCCCTACTTCAGGAGATATAGGCCCCGTTATGGGGTGCCGGTATCCTCTGCACTTTAAAGCTCTCGCATCACGTGATTGGGACATTTAAATTCTGCAGGAGATACCGGCACCCCATAAAGGGGCCTATATCTCCTGAAGTAGGGGGTCCTCGGACCTGAAACCAATGCGGTTCAGCTTAGGAGACCCCCTGCACATCTACACTAGTATTAAAACACACATAACAATAAACAATAATTCATTACCGTAGCGGATAGCTGCTATGGTAATGAAGCTGCTTTAATGTATTTTTAATAATAGTGTGCAGGAGCAGGGGGTCCCCTGAACTGAACCACATTCATTTCTGCCTCAGAGACCCCTGCTTCCCGAGTTACAGGCCCCGGTATGGGGCATCGGGTGCCAGGGTCGCCGCCATCTTTATAGCGTCCAAGACGCGATGTGGGCTCTATAAAGATAGCGTCCACACTGGCACCGATGTCCCAAACTGGGGCCTGTAACTCGGGAAGCAGGGGGTCTCTGAGGCAGAAATCAATGCGGTTCAGCTCAGGGGACCCCCTGCTCCCGCACACTATTATTAAAATTAACATTAATGCAGCTTCATTACCTTAGCGGATAGCCGCTAAGGCAATGAAGGGGTTAAGGCACATTAGCATGTTTATTGGGGACAATTGCCCCAATAAACAACACACATCCCCCCACCCCCTAACACATACAGTACTGTAATGGGCAAAATTACTATTATCCACATATGTATAATAATGCATTTGTCCATTTTAAATACATATAAATTACAATAAATACAGTCAATATATATTCCACTTACCGTTTACAGGCACCCACGATGAAGGCCGTCTTCATCCTCATCTTCATCCTGCCCATGCCCCATCCGATGCTGCAAGACACAAACAAGAATAAAAACATCCAATGTAATATCCCCTAACCCCTTAATCACCTTAGCGGTTATTAACCGCTACAGGCATTAAGGGGTTAACCCACCCTCACCCACCACTCGGGAGGCCTACATACCCTCCCCCACTAACCCCCCACCCCGTGAGGCCTTACCACCCTCACCCACTACCCAGCCAGGAGGCCTACCCACATACCCTTGGGGCCAATACCCCCTTCCCCCACCCCCAGTACCCACAATAAAAACAATACACTGCCCCACAATAAACATCATTCTATTTATTAAATACATAACCCACCCCGTGCCCCCCCATAAATACATGATGTATTCTTTTACATACAGTGTTCATACCCCAGGCCCACGTGAGTCCCCGGTGGGCCAGACGGGTCACCTCACAGACCTACAGGTTACCAGCAACTTGTTTCATACAGGTTCTGGAGGCCTGTTGGTGGGTCCCGCCATGGCCCACCAGGTGGTCTCCGCGGGTCACTGTGGGCCACAATTGGGTCCCCACGGTAGGCCCCCGGTTGTCTGGGGGCCCCGGGTCAGACCCACAGGTGTCTGAGGGGCCTCGGGTGGTTCCCACGGGGGTCTGGGGACCCACAGGTGGGCACTACGGGTCCACGGTGCCCCCAAAGATGTGGGGCCACCGGTTCTTTCCCGCACACTATGGGTCCGCAGTGCCCCCACAGATATGGGGCCACCGGTTCTTACCCGCAGGTTTCCCCCGTGGACCACGCAGCCTGGTACCCGTGAGATACCCGAAGATACCTCAGGTGGTCTCCAGAGGTCTCACACAGACCAAAGGAACCAACCCTGTATGTAAAATAAATAAACCTGACCTATACATTCAATACATACATCTCCCCCCCACCAACACATATAGTACAATAATGTGCCAAATAACTATTATCCAGATATGGACACATTAACTAGCATAATAACATAAATAAAGATCTACTGACCTCATCAATAAGAAGCCCCCGTCGCCAGCAAAATCCTTGTCCTTCGTTGCCAACCAAATACATAGCCAATACATTGCAAATACATTCAGATATCAGTTCCGATAAGTCACTTTTAGAGCGCAAAGTGCCTGTTTGCGTTGCTTAGTGCATCGGGTTGAGTGCAAAATCACGTTCTAAGAGCACTTTGCGCTCTAAAAGTGACTTATCGGAACTTAGTGCATGACCCCCATTGTGTTTAGCCTGAGAGAGGGCAGAGTTGAAAGAGGATAGCATAAATTTGTAGTGGAGGAAGTCTGCAAGAGTGTGAGATTTCCTCCAGAGGTGTTCAGATGAACGAGCGCTGGAACCCAGCATGCGCGTTTGGGAATTTAGCCAGGGTCTGGGCTTAGAAGGGCAAGAACAGCAGAGAGAAAGCGGGGCATGTAGATCAAGAGAGGAGGATAGGGCAGAGTTGTAGTTCGTGACTAGCTTGTCAGGGTCTGGAGCAGGGCTGAGAGAGGAGAGGGAGGAGCGTAAAGTGGAATCAAAAGCTGGTAGGTTAATAGAGCGCAGGTCTCTGCAGAAGCGAGGTGTAGATGGAGGTGGAGAAGGGGAGGAGAAAGAGAGAAAGAGATGAGGTGATGGTCAGAGAAAGGAAAAGGGGAAATGGAGAAATCGGAGAGAGAGAAGTTTTTAGTGAAAACAAGGTCTAGGTAGTGGCTATCTTCGTGGGTGTTGGCTGCAGTCCACAGTTGAAGGCCAAAAGAAGAGGTTAGAGAGAGAAAGCGGGAATCCCAAGGTAGAGAGGGGTCATCAATGTGGCAATTAAAATCCCCAAGGATAAGAACAGGAGTGTCTGAGGAGAGAAAGAAAGAGAGCCAGGATTCAAAGTGACAGAGAAAGGCAGAAGGGGGATGAGGAAAGGTAGGTGGGCCATAGATGACTGCCACATGGATAGGGAGAGGAGAGAAGATCTTTACAGTGTGAGCCTCAAAGGAGGGGAAAAACAAGAGAGGGTGGAATAGGAAGGGTACGGTTGGAGCAGATAGAGGAGAACAGGAGCCCCACGCCTCCACTCCTACCATCAGGGCGCAGAGTGCGGGAGACAGAAAAGCCACCATAAGAGAGGGCAGCTTCCAGTGCAGAGTCAGACTGAGTGAGCCAGGTCTCAGTTAAAGCAAAGAGAAGCAAAGAGTGAGAGAAAAAGAAGTCATGCACAGAAAGGAACTTGTTGGAAAGGGAGCATGCATTCCAAATGGCACAGGAGAAAGGGAGAGAGGAAGGAGGGTGAAAGTAGATGGGTATGAGGTTAGAGGGATTAACACCCGAAGGAGTAGAAGTTGTATGTGGAAGGCGAGGATCGGAGCATACAGAAATAAGGCAGGGACCAGGATTGGGAGAGATATCCCCAGAAGCGAGGAGGAGAAATATGGATAGAAAGAGAATGTGTGAGGCTGATTTGTAGGGGTGCGTTTTAGTGCAGGGGAGATAGCTGTATGGTGTTAGTGGGCGCAGGTAAAAAAGGAGTTCATGTGAACTGAGAAGTGGCAAAGTAAGGAGAGATGGAGATATATGAATAGAGTTAGAGACAATGAGGCTGGTAGAAGGAGGTGCGTATTTTGAAAAGAAGTGAAGTCAAAGCAAATAAAAACAGTAGTGGCGGCATGGCAGCAATAGTTTAGTGCCAAGAAACACAGTCTGGGTTAGATAATGTCCTCCTTTCCAGCGCCGTTCAAAATCCAGGAATCAGGGTCAGTAGGTGTTGTCCACTTGTTTCACTCCTGTTGAACTCCCTGTTCAACTCCACATTGTATTCTACTTAAAACATGCTACTTTAAATGAATGCTGCTTGCTCCTGCATTGCTGCTTCCCCAGTGTGTCTCTAGGTCTTACAAATCACATGACTGAATTAATTTCAGCCCAACCAGCTTAATTAGCACATGTGACCCCATTTAAACTATTGGTAAATTTTTAAGCAGGGTGTAGTCCTGTCTAGGTGTTACAAGTTGAATTTAGTCAAATGGACACTGAAGGTTTGATTAGGAGACCGCAGAATCAAATTTGGGCTTTACCAATGAGTTATAAGTTGAATGTAGTCAAATGGACAAATAAGGGGTGATTAGGAGACAGCAGAATCAAATAATTGTGCTTATGTATACCCAGGAAGGGACATAGATAAGCACATTGGTAGTAAATGGACAACCTAAAAAAATTCACAATTAAATAAAATACAATCAATGTGTTTCTTAACTTTGTTGTTTTAACCCCTGTTCTATTCAGGCATCATCTCTCGACACACGACGCAATGCTCTTCAACAGCCAATGTGAATGTAATGTTGCAGACTTCAAGACAGGATTTGGACCAGCAGGGCAGAGGAAAGGAGTAGTACATTGACATTGGAGTCAGGTAGATGTACCTAAAGAAGGTACATAAGATCCCTGATATAGGCGCACTGCGGACCTTTATGTAATAATGATGCGGTCAGAGGTGAAGAATATGTGTATATAAAAAAAAAAACACTTTATTAATAAATTCAAATGTAATTAAAAAAAACTGGTGTATACCCACTATTAGGGTGTACAGCTGACTAAAGTTACTCAGTATCAATGTTCCTTTTATTCATGTTTAAAGTATCTAATAGTCTGGTAATGCTTTTGGAGATGTATATCTCTTATGGAGATGCTCCAAAAGCAGTGTACGCCAGAAAGATTCACAGGGTGCACAGTAATTCCTGTATAGATATATCCATCGTGTGTAGAGGGAGTTTATGGAGTAAATGACACTTCGGTAAATGAAATCTTTATTGAACGGAGCATCTAAGGGCAGATCTACTGCCTGCTACAGGGCGTAATGGGATAACACGTAGTTTTATAAATATGTTGATGTTGACATAGCAGGTGTGTGCCAATCTATCAGAGAAACCAAACAACCAAATCACGAGACTGTGTGTACCGCTAACGTGAATGGGCTGCACCATCTGCTCATTGGCTCCATATACTCTGAGGTAGGTCTGTGTATAGTAAGTATATTATCCTAATAGATGAACCATATTCAGTAGTATTGTCTCCTCTGCCTTTGAACAGGCAAATAAGCTGCGTATGCTCTACGGTAAGTGTAGTAATAGTAGGTCTATTCTGGTGGCAGATACACTCTGGTCTCGTGTGGTGTGACAGGTATATACATTTCTTTTTCCAGCGTGTTGCAGGAAGAGTTTGTGAGGCTAGTTATAGCATTGGAAAAAATGCATTGCATCACACTTTCATAGACTCCATATGCTCAGAAGTAGGTATACATATAGCAAGTATAAACATAAAATTTGCAGTGGGTGAATACTATGAGGTTTTATTGTATCCTCTGCCTTTAAAAAGGCAGACACACTATGTATATTGAGCTGGATATATGAGGCTTGTGGTAAATAGATACTATATATATCTGTTGTATCTTCTGCCTTTAAAAAGGCAGGCAAACTGCATATGCTGAGAGATGGATGTCTGTGGTAACTCTAAAACTCCCCCGCTCACTCGTATGTTTTGAAATTGCCTTAGGAATGGCAGATCAGCTGCTGCTTATAAATGTCATGCCTACTCGCATAAATTGCAGAGATAATGAACGGTGAACGCATGGGGTTCTATTGTATCCTCCGCCTTTAAAAAGGCGGATACACTGCGTGGACTGAGCTGTATAAATATAGAACTTGTGGTAAATGGATATACTACTGTAGTACCCTCTGCATTTAAAAAGGCAGACAAACTGCGTTTTCAAACACCTTCAGAGAGGCAGATCAGCTGTTGGTTACAGATGCCCTGCCTGCTCGGGTGAGTCGCCGAGCTATTGAAATAATAAACATAGATGGTAGTAACATCTATGGTCTGAAATGAGTTCTCTCAAACAGCAATCTTATACTGGCACATGAACATGAACTGAGCAACTTTTATACTAATAAATAATTAAATGCCCATCGGCTGAGGTCCGCAGTGCGCCTATATCAGGGATCTTATGTACCTTCTTTAGGTACATCTACCTTACTCTATCGGCTATTCTCCCTAGGCAGCACGCATTTACCACCAAGGGGTGAGAGCAAGGTCTCTCTGTACAGTACATTGACATTGGCCTGGGATCAGAGGCTTGGGATGCAGGGTTAGTCAGGTCCAGTTACTGTACGTGTTTGAGGCAGGCGGCAGGCAGGGGTAGTCAAGTCCAAGCAAAAGTACAAGCACAGGCAGGAAATCACTGGGGCAAAGACAGAGTTAAAACAGAACCATGTCCTGAGGACTTTGCACAAGCAATGTCAGGGAGCAATTGCCTGCTATTTAAAGGCCAGAAGCAGCTGTTGACAATGAGGGCTAGAGAGAAGCTAACTTCCTGCCAGGACGTGAGGGCAGGAATTTCCAGGAAGCAAGGCAGCCACTGTTGCATCAATGAGGTCACTTCCTGTCGGCAGCCATCTGAGGTATCCTGACAGATCCCTTATAGTGAAGAAGTCCATGATCATATGTTGATTGACGAGACTTCTCCGGTAAGTTCTTCCTTCTGTTATTAAAATTTCCATTAAAACTGCACAATCGCCTGTAAGAGCTGTGTACGGAGATGTAGCTTTTCCAGGCTGCAGTTTAAGCAAACACAAGTTGTGCAAGAAATCTTTAAAAAAAAGAAGTCCAATCCTGCAATTTTTTTTAACGAACTTTAAAAAAATTATTTTTTTTCTTAGTGAATACCATTTTGACATACATTTTTTATAGTGTAAGATAATGCAAACTCGTTCGGCAATGCACTGAACTTATCAAAGTTTAGTGAATAGGCCCCTATATGTAATGGGGTCTATAAGTAAACAGGTAGCTTCCTTAATATATTCCATTCTATTAATTTTGACTATCCCCCTGCTCTTGGTTTGTTTGATAACAATATTTTTGAGTAATCCTCCAAGTAATTGAGAGCCCTAAACACTTTTGAGGGCAGATTTTTTGAGCATTTAAATTTGTGTTCACAAGTCTAGTGGGATCTTTCATTACTAGATTTGAGAATACTTTGATACTATTGCTTTAGGCCTGGACAGGGTAGAAGATATATTTCCTTTTCAGATCACTATGTATAGTTCTAAGAGTTTGACTACACAATATGAGATCATTCAAGGTTTGAATATTTATAGTGTCCTGATCAAATGGAATTTGAGAGATCTGTAAATCCACATCTGACTCTAACGCCTTAAGATCTCTCAAATATTCTTGGACTTTCTGGAGTGTTATTAGCAAGCATTGTGATGTTGCATCATTTTTAAACGCAAATCTTGGTTATAATGAACTAGTGGATGTCGGGGGCCCCTTTAGGGATAGAATCCATATACAGCTGCAACTGCCAGGTGCAGACCGCTTGCCTTGAGAATTCTACACTTAAACCCATCCAATGCTGGGAGATTTCTGCAGCCAGACTAATGGCCCATCGGAGTAACACAGCGGTGGTCCCTGCATTTGAATGGAGCTCTCGCTGTTTGCAAATCCTACCAGGCAGCGAGTCCCATTCAAACACAGGGACCCCTGCTGTGTTAATCCGATGGGCCATTACAGCCTGCTGTGGACCATCTCACAAGTTACTGTGAGATGGTCACAGATTTTTCTTGGCAAGCTGTACAAAACCGGAAGGTTTATCTGTATCTATTATTAATGTAATTACTAGTCATGGGGTTGTTTGGTGTTTATATGAGTTTTTTGGAGGTTTGTTCTATGTATTACATTGCTGAAGTGATTTTTGCTCCAATTTTTCATATTGATTAGTAAAGTTAATGGCAATCATATTCTGGGGTTTCTTTATTTCCATATTGTTAGGTGCCTTGAACCAAATCCTAACAGAATTTGTTTCATATTCTTTTTGATCTCTTCCAAATTTCATTTTTTTGGACAAGAGTGTATCCCTCTCAAATGTATCTGTTCTTTCTTTTTGTTTTTTTGTTTTTTTAATATATTCAGAGTTCTTTTTAAAACTTTTTAATTTGATCTCCAAGTCCTCAATCTGTTATTTGACTGATTCTAATTTGGTCTCCCTGTATTTAATCAACAAACTAATGAGTTTAAAAAAGAACAATTGTCTAGGGTTTGTTCCCATTCTATCATGAATGCGACATCTTCGATATTAAACATATTTTAGAGACTCTCATATCGCTCGTTATGCGTTTATGTTTAATGTGATTGTCTAAGGTAACCATATCATGCCACTTTACTATCACTAATTTGAAAAGTTTTTTTAAAGTACAAAATAAAGAGGGAGGGTCTGTATTTGTGTCAGTTATAATTGAGCTTTCTAATAGATCTAGATGATGGTACCTTCTGAACCTAGATTCTAAGCACCCAAACCTGTATGCAGTTGAGATATTGGAGATATAACTATAAATGGAAATAAAAAATATTATATAAAAAATTAATATAAAAATGAGGATATGTCAGAAGAGCAAAACTATAACTAGAACAAACAAGCTGAAACAAAAACATGTAATAAAATATACAACTAGGTCAATACACAAGCTGAATACATTAAAAATGATATGTAAATCAATATAATCTAAGGTGAACCAGTGGAAAAGTCACCTGATATACAGTAGCCATTCAATTTACTAGTGGATTACATTACACACTGGTGATGAGTCTGCATTCAATCAGAGAATAATGATAAAGACAAAAAAGATAAGAGAATGTGACAACAAGAATCAGTGTGTATATTAAATTTAAATGTAATTGGGGAAGATTTAAGAGTGTTAAACTGTCTGACAGTGTCTAGATTAAACAAGGTTTAGAGCAAGTCATTTTTCATAAGGTCTGTTCTATATTGTAGGAAATGTCAGTGAAAAATGTTTGTGGTGCTTGGAGTGTTTTGGTTCTCTTTGCCACACAGGGTTCAACTTAAAATCTGTAAAAATAAGCACAAGAAAACACCAAAGAATATAGTGCAACAAATGTATTAAGTTAAAGCAGGACTGAAGAATAAAAATAGTTCACATTCATAATCCATTCACTTTGTAATAAGTTTTAAAAGAAAAGATCCATAACTGGGGTGTAAGCAATCCATCTGTACTTTTCTCCAACTGGCATCTGCTTCAGCATTCACTCTCCTGCTTCTGCCTCAGGTAATCACTGAATGGGGCTAGTTGATTTTGCAAAATTAGGCAGGTGTCTCCAGATTTAATACAGAGGGTACAGGTTAGACAATGAGAAATCTAATTGTAAAAACTGAACTCATGGTGTATATGTTTAACTGTATATATGTTCTACTGTATATGTTTAACGAATGTGGATGGTATAATGGCAGTAAAATTGATTATAGCATGCATGCTATAGAAATAAAAAAAACTACAATAGAAATACTGTACATGTAAAAGCATGTTGCAGGTATCCGTGTTGCATGTTGCATGTTGCATTTATGTTTAAGAAATCTGATCTTCAGGGGGGTGTTTGATCTTCCCAACATATTGCTTGCCACAGGGACAAGCAATAAGATTAGTCGTGTTGCAATTGATTAAAAAAAATTGTATTAAAAATACTTTCAGATGTCTCTGATTTAAAACTTTTCTTATCCTTAACATTCATATGATCACAAGTGATGCAACTTTGTGCTCCACAGTTGAAGCATCAATTTGTTTTGTTGCCGAATCAACTATTCAGTGTGTCCTGAAATTTAACATTCATTACCGTGGGGGCCAGCATGGTTTCAAAATCTTATCTTTCCTGAAAATAATTCTCAGTAGATTAGGCAAGATTTTGCCCAGTATTTGATCTTTTCAATAATGTTGTGGGGATGCTCTGTTTTATCTAGTATTAAAATTGATCACCCCCTCCTTCACCATCTTTACCATTTTGTTCTTGTCACACTGCCTAAGGCCCCTTTCTGGATCCCTTAGTGTACCTCACTTCACTTAATACAGGTACTATTATATTACTCTTCCTACAGTAGTTTGCATCAACCCCTAGCATTATGTAATAATTCTGATCTCACATTTGGATACAGGGTACAGGGCTGATCAATTTATACTACTACTACTATACACCATATTTGTATGTATATCTTTATTAATATAGCGCCATTAATGTACATAGCGCTTCACCGCAATAATATACGTGTCATAATATAAATAACAAATAGTACATAATTGGAAGAAGCACCCCAGACATAAAAGTAAAATTTAGGAAAAGATATCCCTGCCCCAAAGAGCTACATTTGAATTTGGAAATAACCTTGAGGATGGCATAGAGAACAAAGTCTCAATCTTTGCTGATGGGTCCCCGAGGCTGAAATTAATGTGGTTCAGCTCCGGAAACCCACTGCTTCAATACTGTGTTATTAAAATAAAAGCAGTTTCATTACCTTAGCAGTAAGCCAGAGTATGTGGTTTGTTGGGGGTAGAGAAGGTGGGTTAAGGGGGTAGTTTCTCCAGAGTGGGTGGTTAGGCCTACCAGGAAGGTTGGGGGATGGGTTAACCCCCTTTATTACCTTACTTTCAACATCTTGAAGAAGAAAGAAGAAAGGCAAGAAGATATCTATTTAATTTTTCATTTTTTTTGTATTATTATTTCAAGTTTATTGGCTATCGGGCTACAATTGTAATTTTTTTTATTGTTCGCCCCTTTATTGGACTTATCTGCTGGTGCCCCTGAGAATGAGTAGGACGGCCTTAATCCTGACAGGTGTAAATAATACCTTTATTTATTTAAAGGGCTCATTGATTGCCAATGTGGATATCTGATGAGAGCTTAGGTAGCCACAGTGACAATCGACGGATTTAACGTGTAGAGTTTGATTATGTTCTTAATTTATTGTAATATATATTTGGTTAAATTCATTTAAAATTATTTTCTATGGCCAATATCCCTGTGAGCCACATTTGGCTAATAGAACAATTGCACATTACTTTGGGGTGGGGGCTTGTTTTTTTGGGGGTACCAATGCAACTGTCGGTTTTGGCGAGATTCTCAAGAATTTCATGAACATGTTGGGGAAAATCCTCAACATAGTCCATAGACGCTATAATGGCCCATCGGATTAACACAGTGGGGGGCCCAGCATTTTAATGGGAATCCTACCAGGCTGCAAGTACAATTCAAGTGCAGGAACCCCCGCTGTGTTAATCCGATGGACCATTACAGCATCTATGAACTATGCTGCAGAGTGTTTGTACGATGCTTGTGAATTTTCCAAACACACGCTGGCTCAAAACCAGCAATTGCATCTGTTGGTGGGTGGAAAATTGGGGTTGTTATCATGGGGAGGGTGGTTTGGCCTCCCAGGGTAGTGGTTGGAAGTGTTAACCTCTTGGTTACATAAGTGGTTAGTAAAGTATTGTGTGTTATTCGTGGACTAAATTTTGACACATTTGTCCATTTCTAGTGTTTGCTAAACTTGATCATTCTCATTTTGTCATTTTAATCTTTATTTCTTGCTGTCTTTGGGTCATTATGACTAAACTTAATTTGAAGTCTTTGGGTTATTAAGTGAAAGCAAAATTGATACAAGTGATAGATAAATAATTTATGATGGCAATGAAAGAACGTAAATAGAAAGAATCCATTCTTCAAAAAGGTATTGCTTTAGTCTTTGCACAAAAATAAGTTATATCAAACAGTTAATGTAGAGGCGTTCATTACACAAGGTATGGATAAATGGTAAATTAATCTAGATCTGTATTTTAAAAGCACCTTCTGTCTATAGTAGGGCTTGGATACCAATTCTGACACACTGAATTCCATATGATTCAATTCAATCTTACAAAAAAGTAGTGCAGATGACAGCTTGTTTCCTAGGAAACTGTGATAACCAGAGATGAGAATAAAAGAAATTGCTGTGACAGGTACTGTACACTTTGTCCTATTGAGGTTGGGAACATTATTTTCATATACCATCTTAGCAATTGCAGATAATTTTCATCTTAATTGATTAACATATTCAAATATAGTATATATTGTACAGTAGAAAATCACATATCATGCTTTAATAACTCATCATCCTCTATTTCCTCTCTGTTTAGATGAAAAAAGTAGGTTAAAAATATCTAAATACTTTGAGGGTAAAATCCTGAGGCACAATTAGTGCTCTGGTAACTCACGTAACTCTGAAAGCATACATTTGAAAATAAACTGTTTCCCAATTACAATTTACTGTATACAAAGAAAATACTTGAAAATATGTTTTCGATATGCCAAAACTCTAATGGGCCTATTCTCAAAGCAATGATAAAATCTGTGCTTTTGCGTTCTACAATGCATTTTTTTATCGTGCTATAAGACATGAAGCCAAAAGTGGGATTCACTGAAAGGTGAAGGCCAATTTTTAAAGTCTGATTTTAAAAAAATGCACTATCGTGTGACCTGTTTTTTGTATCAGTGCTATCGTGCTATAAATTCTATTGCGCGATAGCTGATAGAAAAAAATACAGCCTGTAAGAGCTGCATGGAGACGCTGCGTCTCAATGCATGGCCCTTACAGGAGATCGTGCAGTAAAATTATTGATTTTAATAATAGTGTACATGAGCAGGGGGTCTCCAGAGCTGAACCACATTGGTTTCAGCCGCGGGGACCCCCTACTTCCCGAGATACAGGCCCAATTATGTGGTGCCGGTATCCCAGCCCCGCTGGCCAGCGGTACCAATCCTGTGCCTAAAAAACAAAATAAGCATACATTCAAATAAATACACCCCTCTCCAATACATACAGTAATGGGTAAAATTACTATTATCCAGATATGTTGCCTGGATTTTGTACCCCTGCCACCTGCCATGACCTTTTGCCTGTACCCTGGACATCGCACCATTTCCGCCAGCCCTGACCCCTGCTTCCATACCGACTATGGATACTCTTACAGGACTCTGTCCCTGGGCTGTAGTTGGTTTATTTGCATCCCTACCTCAGCCCTGCGGGTCCGCTTCCTGATTTCAGATGAGCACCGTAACACTAACCAACCAATCAATTGAATAAATAAAAGCACTAACCAACAAAACAATTAATACATTTTAACCAATAGTCCACAGATCAATTAATTAATTAAACCAGTAGCCAACATCAATTAAAACCAGTAGCCAACATAAGCAATAATTGATTAAAAATGCTAAACAATTGGAAAATGAAATAAGAATAAGAATAAGCCATCCAAATTACAAACAATTTAAGACAAATAATAAACAGAAAACTAAAAATCAACAATCAATAGAAAAAACATTTGCCAAAAAATGAATTGGCTGTCACTGTATTGATCTGTACCCTAAACGGGCACAGATTAATACAGTATCAATCAATGGCAATGAAAAACATGAAAATACAAAAATACAATAAAAACCCCTGTAAGAATAAAATAACATACATTCAATATTTTTCTTAACTTTAGAAGCTTTGACCCTCCAAATCCTGGTGATTCTGCAAGCTCTCGAACCGCTACGTCATGAAAGTCAATCCAACTTGAAGATCCAGAACAGGTAACAAAATTCTTCTTTTATCTTTTGTCACTGTCTTCTTTCTTCATCTGTCATTATTTCTTTATTTTCTTTAATCTTCTATCTATGGAAGAATGCACAATGCAGTATCTGGACAAGAGCAAGTTCAGATAGAGATCAGTGTGTGGGAGGCAATGCAATTTGTGTCACCTTTTATACACTATGACCCTATTTTATTTTTTTCATATATACATATATATATATATATATATATATATATATATATATATATATATATATATATATATATAAAACAAAGAAAAACAAACAGCGCTAACACAAAAATCTTTTGGAAATTATATTAATCAAAAAATACCAACAAATGAATAAAGTCCAGTCCAGAACACATCAGAAACAATGTGTCATCGAACTCCTCTTCATAAAAATGAAAAAGTGCAACGCCAGTCGAATTGGTATAAGGGGGGCTGCTACATCCAAAGGAGTATCACTCCCCAAAGTAACTATGAAAAGAGAGAAAAGCGCACCCCCTAGTGCAATAACTTCCAAGACATAGAATAATATAATTTTAATAAAATAGATGTGTGGTAAACAATGCACACTTACAAGATGAATAATGAACAATTCATATAAAGGTATCTTTTGGTGATCTCGTGTAGTAACCTGGTGTATATGAGGGAAGATGACCTCCAATACTCACTACCACAGCAAGCGCGTGGAACACTGCCGGAGGCTAAAAGTGCCAGCAAACACTGATGCTGATGTCACTCCAGGCTATAAGCATATAGGTCCGGTCAAGTCCCACTACTGGTATACCCAGCGTATCACCACGATAAACATCCAGTAGACAAGTGTCCACGATAGAATAGAAGCACCACTTAACACAACAGAGTGAAGCTATATACATAGGATAACTCAGGCAATTACAAACTTCCCTGAAAACGCTGTGTTAATCAGAAATGAGCGAAAGTGTCAAAATTAAAGTTGTAAATTCTTCACTGTATTTGTTACAAAACAACATAAGAAGAGACACTTGTGGAGAGACACCTGTGCACAAAAAGGAGCCCATCTAAGATACGAAGGTACTGTAGGCAAACATCCTTTTTTTTAACCAAGCCATGATTATATACGCCTGCGAAGAAATCCCACTTCGCACATCTCTAGTTGTAATGTCAGCATAGTATCTAAAAAACTCCCAATATATCTCATGCCAGATCAATCACTGGTAAAAGGTATAACTATAGTTTTTTACTAGAGAGAACACAAGCTTAATTTCAAAATAATACAACTGATTAGAAGGGTTGAAGGTCTGACTAAAAAGTAACCTACCAATAATACTCTATCTGAGAGTTTTAGAAATATTAAAATGCAACAGAGAGTTAGGTGCACAGGATAATTGTGACTGAATTCTATGAAAAGAAACGCAGAAATATTTGTTCATTAAATTCATTATAAAATATATTATTATTCATTTTAATTTATATAACTGTTATACAAGAATCTAAATTTTGACACTTCAAACAGAAAGTAAAAACTAACGAGTTGATACCTGTGGGCTCAAGGTCAGTCAAATGTCAAATATGAAATTGAAGGAATAAACTCTACAGGTATAAAGTCATAAAAAACAGCAATGTAGGGCATCAACATGCAAACTTGGAAACCAGCACCCAACGCTGTGAGTCTTCAAAAGCAGTAGATAACACACAGTAAGAAATAAAACAAAGCTTTATTGACTATTTTTTTTTTTTTACAACTTATAGGAAAAAATAGATGAATGCAAAGAGGACACAAACACAAGCTCACCCTACTGTATGAGCTTCAAGCATTTTCATTAAGTACTATTTTAGAGAGAAACATAGGGGCCTATTTTATAGGCATTGATAACCCACTTACTGAGGCATTTTCTGTCAAAATGCCTACTGGTATTCTGCAAGCCTCAATAAGTGGACGATAAAGACATGAATCGCCAATTTTGGCTCTTGTCCAAAACACATTGCCGGGTGAGCGGCGATAAGCCAATTATCGTCAGGTTCTTAAACTCATAAGAATAATAGCATGTTCTTGTATAGCGCTGCTAGTTTTACGTAGCACTTTACAGACACATTTTGCAGACACTGTCCCTGCCCCGTGGAGCTTACAATCTATGTTTTTGGTGCCTGAGGCACAGGGAGATAAAGTGACTTGCCCAACGTCACAAGGAGCCGACACCAGGAAGTGAACCAAGCTTTAACTCACTGAGCCACTCCCATTCCGCTACCCACCCAGTAGGTATAAAACCCCACCAAGGGACAAATACCAAGTTCACACATCCTCTCTACTCACAATAAGCATTAAAAAACACAACAACACTAATACCTACCTCCTCTACCTCAACAAACCCCTCCCCTCAACACATTACATTACATTAATGTGCAAAATTACTATTAGCCACATATGGATAATAGTGCATTTGCCCATTATAAAATCAAACATTAGCCAGCCAGCATAAATAAAGTAAATACATTTTTCTACTTACCCCTGCCATCATGAAGGGCATCCTCGTCAACATACTCCAGGTCCATGTCCTCTGTTGCCAGCAAGAGTACGTGAAAAAATACAATCTAATGGCTCCTAACCCCTTAATACCTTTGCGGTTAATAATGCTATAGTAATTAAAGGGATAAAACCCTGTCCCCCGCTACTCACCAAGGAGACATAACTACCCACCCCGGGCCCACTGTACCCACCCTCTACCCATTGATTAGCATAGTGGTACAGTACATCATACCCATACAATATGGGCATGATAAGCCAATATAGCAGTCAATGGACAACCTAATAAAAAAGCATGAAGGCCAAAAAAACACAATAATAAAAGGTATAGACAAGCACCTAAACACCACAACAATTAAAGAAATAAAAAGCCGAATAGTACACATCAATAAAATTAATCTATCAGTAAAACAGCAAATAATTAAATTTGTGTTACAGTATTCCAAAACATAAGAATACTATTAAATAAACAGCTGTCCAACCAATTCAAGAAATAAAAGCACTAACCAACCAATCAATTCTAGAAATAAAATCACTAGCCAACAAATCAATTCAATAAATAAAAGCACTAGCCAACAAAATAATTAATTAATTAAACCACTAGACAACAAAACAATTAATTAATTTAAAATGCTAATCAATCCTAAAATGTACTAAAAACAAGCCATCCAAATTCCAAACAATTTAATCAAAACAGTAAACAGAAATAGAAAAAATAACAATCAATTGAAAACAAGCATTTGCCAAAAAATGCATTGGCTGTCACTGTATTTATCTGTATCCTAAAGGGGCACAGATTAATACATTTGCAGTCAATGGGCAAGCAAAAACATAAAAATAAATAAATACAATAAAAAAACCTGAAAAAAGACAATTACATACATTCAGTATTTCTCTTACCTCTAGAAGTCTTCACCCTCAAAATCCCAACGTATCTGCAAGCTCTCAACCTGCGACGCGGGTGTCTGGAGGTCCCCGGGTCATCCCCATGGGTGTATGGGGGCCCTCGGGTTGTTCCTACATTGTACTGGGGTCCCTCGGGTGGTCCCTGTGGGTACCTGGGGCCACCACAGCTGTGGGGCCCCTGATTCTTCCCGCAGGTGTCCCCAGTTGGTCCTCAGGTGGTACCCATGGGCATCCGGCATCGGGTGGTACCAGTGGGCGTCCAGGAGTGGGTGACCCCGTGGGTTCCCGCTGCCTGCGGTACCAATCCTGTTTGTAAAAAAATAAAACATGGCCTACATTTCAATAAATACACCACCCGACCCCAAACATATACAGTACAATAAAGGGCAAAATAACTATTATCCAGATATGGATAATAGATTATTTGCACATTATTAATCACAACATTAGCCATGCAACATAAATAATGTAAATAAAAACCATTCTACTTACCCCTGCCAATATGAAGGGCATCCTCGTCAGTATACTGCAGGGTCATGTCCTCCATTGCCAGAAAAAATACATAGCAAAATACAATCTAATGGCCTCTAGGCCCTTAATCACCTTAGTGGTTAATAACCGCTATAGTAATTAAGGGGTTAACCCACCCTGCCCCGTAGCCCACCCGGGAGGCCTAACCACCCACCCCGGACCCACTATACCCACCCTCTACCCATTGAGTGTCATAGTGGTACATACTATTAATATAATAAATCAATTGCAGATTTCACAATAATACATCATTTTGACATATTACTGTATAATATGACATGTGTCTCTCCCGCTTTTGAAGTGAATCAGTTTATTTAAAGAAGCACACTTTTACTATTTGCATGATTTCTACAGCTACTGTCTGATTATATGCTGGAATTGTATATTCATTTTCTGAAATACAAAAAATACCAAGAACATACTGTATTGTTATTTTAAGAGCCTTACACAATCTGTTAAGAGCAGAATTCTATTACTAGTTTCAGTCTTATTGTGGGTTTCATAATAGCTAATGGTGCAATTGCTATCACTTTGTCTTGGCATTGGCACATGCAGCACACTTATTGTAATGCAATTGTTGCAAGAAAATAATAAACATTTATGAAATAGAAAATTAATTTTTTTCCCATAAGAAAACTGTACCATGCAGAATGTGCCACTGCCATTTAGACTCGTTGGCATATCATTTTGAATAAATATTTGATAGCAGAGATTATCATGATGATATTGAGTTACTGCACTCTATAATAAGAACTGCCTTTACATCCATTTGGGATGCACCTGTTAGTATTTTAAGATATATCGTAGATGTAGCAGGTATTCCCATTAACATGATGTGTTAATGGTAGTGTTGTTACTGAAAGATATACTGCAAGCGCTATTGAAAACAATGGTAGCACGTACATTGTCTCATTAATGCATGTGATATTTACGGCATTATTTATTGCTTTATTCTGCATTAATAGGAATTAAAACACCCGCTACATCTGCAGTTGTGAAGATATAAAACAGCAGGATACTTTTTCTATGTAATTTTACCATTTGTTATTGGAACAAAGTAATAAATGTATAGTAGGAAGAATAGTTCATATTTTAATTTAGCTACCTGTCACAGATTAATATATGGCTGTTAGTGGATTTCATTAATTGGGTGCAAGTGAGTCCATTATCTAATTGCATTTGTGAAAATGCTGCTTAAAAAAACAACCAGTCCTTGAGAAAGTAGATAATTACATGCCACTTAATTATGTAAGTAGTATTTTTGGGGGGAATTCAGAAAGGAAACTGTATTCTACAAATAAAAAATATAATAGAGATGTAGGGCCTCATGCAGTAAGCACTGAAAAGCCGTTTTTCGCCATTTTCTCGCCAATAATAACAACTACTCAAATTTTTACTCATACTATTACTCTCTTTAGCAGGTGATATTGAACCTAACCCAGGCCCTCCCACTTCAACTCTGTCCCATACCCCTGATAATACCCCCTTCAAATTCCAAAAAGGCCTATCTCTCGCCCATATAAATATCCGGAGTCTGCTGCCCAAACTGGATGAATCTGCCTCCCCTTTTCTAAGCCCATCTTGCTTGCTGGCATCTACCGCCCCGCTAAAGCCCGCTACAATCTCTGACTGATATCACCCAGTTTCTTGGCTCCATTTCCTCTCAGAATGAGAAGAGTGAGCTGCTAGTTCTTGGGGATTTCAACTTCAATTGGCTTGATCCTAAAAACCACAAAATCCACACACACATCAAGTCACTTAACCTATCGCAACTCATTTCCCAACCCACACGAACAAACCTGAAACCGCACAACCATTCCCTGCTTGACTGGATTCTCTCCTCAAATCCCAGCAGAATCCAATCCTCTGGCATCCTTCCTGACATTTTCAGAGACCATGCAATAGTGTACTGTGTAAGGAAAATGAAAACGCCCCAATCAAGCCCTAAAATTCTCCTCACTAGAACATTTAGAAACTTTAACCCACAACAGTTTCTGGCTGAACTTACCAACTGCCCTTGGCACAGAATCAATTTAATTCCTTACCCTGATTCCTTCTCGACTATTTCCAATCCGAGTTCTTAAAACTCTGTGATACCCATGCTCCACTACGCAGAATAAGGGTACGGGGTGCCCACCTTCCATGGGTTACACCTGACCTTATAACACTCTACCAGTTCAGGGATGCCTTGTGGAAAAGCCACAAAATAACTGGCACTACCAATAATCTCAATCACTACAGATGCCTGCGGAATGTGTGCACAAGGCAAACAAGGCACGCAAAAGCACAATATTACTCTGACAATCTCTTCCAGAACACATCAAACCCAGCTAACTTCTGGAAGGTTATCAACAACATATTCCAGCCTTCTAACCATCAACAACCAAGTAATATCACTAAGGGGGATATTACTCTGACAAACCCCACCGACATTGCAAATGCATTCAATGATTACTTTGTGGGGTGTACTACTAAATTATTAGCTAAACTCAACCCAAACCACAAACCTGAACCTCATGCTGGAAGTACCCCTATAGCCCCACCCCCTCCCAACTTTGCCCACAATTTTCAATTTGGCCCAGTATCTTAAGAGGAGATTACACAAGCGCTTCTCAAATTAAAACTAAGCAGCCAATGTGGACCTGACTTACTACAATCTAGGTTCCTAAGACTTGGTGCCCCAGCAATTGCCAAACCAATTGCTTCCATAGTCAACTCTATCCTGTCTGCTGGCCATATCCCTAAGACCTGGAAAGCTGCCACAGTTGTCCCAATCTTCAAAAGTGGGGACAAAAACACTGTCTCAAACTACAGACCAATCTCTCTTCTCCCAATCCTATGCAAGGTCATGGAAAAATTGTCCACTCCCAATTAAGCGATTACTATAACAAAACAAATTTTCCTAGCCAATTCCAATCTGGCTTTCGCCCCAAACACTCTACCGTAACTACCCTGCTAAAAGTTTGCAATGAAATCCAGTGTGGAATGGAACGGGGTCAACTCACTGGTGCAGTATTCCTAGATTTTGCAAAAGGCTTTTGATACTGTTGATCATGCTATCTTGCTCAACAAACTCCAGAGCTCTGGAATAGGGAAGCATGCTTTAAACTGGTTTCAGTCCTACTGTACCTATCCGGTAGATCCCAACATGTGTTCATCTCTGGCGCTAACTCTAACCCTCCCTCTAACTCTAACCGCCTGTGGCGTCCCGCAAGGCTCTGTTCTGGGGCCCCTACTCTTCTCAGTGTTCATCAATGATCTTCCCACAGCTTGTCAGGAAGCCTCAATACACATGTATGCAGATGACACAATCCTATATGCACACAGCCATAGCCTCTCTGACCTTCAACACATACTTCAGTCTGACTTTTTCAGACTCGAAAACTTGATTTCCCAAAACAAACTGTTTTTAAACACTGACAAGACTGTAACAATGGTGTTTGGGACCAAGACTACATTTTTAAAGCTTCCAGCGACTGAGCTCCAGATTACAACCAACACTAATACCACCCTAACTCCTGTTACTAGTTTTAAATACCTGGGCATATGGTTAGACTCCCACTTAACATTCGGGATGCACATTAATACCCTGACAACCAAGACCTATGCCAAACTAGGGGTACTCTACAGGAACAAATCCTCCCTAAGTCTCCTGGTCAGAAAACGTATCGCACAGCAGATGCTAATGCCAATTATTGACTATGGAGACATAGTATATGACTCGGCACCTCAAACCCACCTTAGAAAACTTGACACCCTCTACAACTCAATTTGTCGTTTTGTTCTCCAATGCAACTATAACACACATCACTGCGAAATGCTCAAAGAACTAGATTGGTCATCACTCGAGTCTAGGCGAAAAGTTCACCTTTCCTGTCTTGCCTTCAAATTCTTTATGGGCAAGCTACCCAGCTACTTGAACAAGCTCCTCACCCCTACCACATGCAGCACCTATCACCTGAGATCAGACTCCAAAAGACTGTTCATGGTCCCAAGGCTCAACAAAGTATCCGGCCGTTCCTCCTTCTCTTACCGTGCACCCCAAAACTGGAACAAAAACTCGAACAACCTACCGGAGACTCTTACATCCACCACCAGTCTAAGTTCTTTCAAATCTAAGGCTGTCACACATTTTAATGTGGCCCATAATACAAATTATCTTTAACTGTGCATGCAATGTCTTGTATATAATGTATACCCTGCTCATTATGTAACTGTATTTGTAAACATGTATTATTTGTCTTAACTTTGTGCCCAGGACATACTTGAAAATGAGAGGTAACTCTCAATGTATTACTTCCTGGTAAAATATTTTATAAATAAATAAATAATAATGCCTCTCCGATTCAATAAGCGCTGATAAGATGCCGAAAACACAAAAAAATGGCATTTTTGTTTGCCGAAAACTTAGCGGCAGCCGGGTGACGATAAGCCACTCTTTGGCACTCATCGGCACTTTTTGAAACCCGCTCAATTCTAGTAGCCCCGATCAGCTTTTCGCTGCTGATCGCCGCTCGAGAATTGAGATTTTCACGCCAATCCGTCCCGATAACTAAAGTTGGCAAGTTGGTGGGGGAGAAGCATCGGCAAGGGCGACACTTAGAAAAAATCAGGCCTTTTCCTGCCTGGAATTGATCCCGGGGGTCTCCGGAGCTGATACCCATTAATACCAGCACCAGAGCCCCCCCGGCATGCATCCGAGCCAGAAAAAATACATTTACAGACCACTTCATTACCTTAGCGGCTAACCGCTAAGGCAATGAAGGGGTTAACCACCCGTGCCAGGTTTATTGTGGGTAGCGGGGGTGGGTGAAGGGGGTATTTGGCCCTTGGTGGCTGTTTAGGGCTTGCGGGGTGGTCCGGGTGATGCGGGTGGACTTAACCTCTTCATTACCTTAACGGTTAATACCGCAACGGTCATGAAGGGGTTAACCCCTCCCGCTACCCACCCGCAAGCCCTAAACACCCACCGTTGGGGTTAATACCCACTTCACCCACCCACGCTACCCACAATAAAAAAAATACACACTACAGCCCCACAATAAATATATATTACACCAACAATCCCTATAACCTCCTAACATACAGTACATATATGACATTTTTGGGATGCACAGCAATGATACTATAGGCCGGCGGTGGCCCTCGGATGTTCCCCGCAGGTGTCCCCGTGGGCCTGCAGTACCAATTCTGTGCCCCCCAAAAATAATTTTAAAACACATAAATACTTATAAATAAATACCCCCCCGCCCCCAACACATACAGGGGACTATGCAGAGAGCTCCGATAAGTCAGTTCTCGCCAGGTTTTCACCCAAAGTGCCTCTAGCTATTCAGGAAGCAATGAGAACCTGGCAAGAGTCTGCTAATTCACCGTTTTTTTTGGCGGATAAATAAATCCGCCGATCGCTTGGCGAGTAGCACTTTTTCGCAGCTCATCGCCAGCTTCTCAAACTCAGGGTATTCTAGGAGCCCCGATCAACATCTCGCAGCTGATCGGGGCTCTAGAATGGCGATTTTACCTCCAAATAGCCGCGCCACAAAAAGCTGGCAAGAAGCTGGGGATGAGCGAATCTGCCAATACAGCAATTCGAAAAAATGTGTCCCTTTTCCTGCCTCAGATGGATGCTGGGGGTCTCCGGAGCTGATACACATTAATACTAGCACCGGAGCTCCCCGGCATGCATTCGATGCAGGAAAAAGGCATTTACAGCCCACTTCATTAACTTAGTGGCTAACCGCTAAGGAAATGAAGGGGTTAACCACTAGTATCAGCCCTATTGTGGGTAGCGGGGGTGGGTGAAGGGGGTATTTGGCCCTTGGTGGATGTTTAGGGCTTGCGGGGGGGTTGCGGCTGGACATAACCCCTTCATTAGCATAGCAGTTAATACCGATACGGTACTGAATGGGTTAACCCTTTCCGCTACCCACCCGCAAGCCCTAAACACCCAACTTTGGGCACTGCACCCACCCCCGCTACCCACAATATATGTGTCTATATATAT
The DNA here is from genome assembly GCF_040206685.1 of Ascaphus truei. NCBI lineage: Eukaryota > Metazoa > Chordata > Amphibia > Anura > Ascaphidae > Ascaphus > Ascaphus truei. The sequence goes on along the minus strand of NC_134483.1, from coordinate 471,705,003 downwards.
ATACACCAACAACCCCTATACCTCCCTAACATACAATACATATATGTATTTTTTTGGATGCACAGCAATGATACTATAGGCTGGCGGTGGGCATCTGTGTTCCCCGCAGGTGTCCCCGCTTGCCAGCAGTACCAATTCTGTGCCCCCCAAAAAATTAGTAAAAACACAAATACTTTTAAATAAATACACCCCCCCCACCCGCCCTCTAACACATACAGTAATAGTAATGGTCAAAATAGCAATTATCCACATATGGATAATAGTACATTTGCCTATGTAAAATACATGAATCCCAATAAATAAAATAAATACATCTTGCACTCACCCTTGGCCGGCAGCCACGATGAAAGCCATCCTCATCTTCATCACCGTCCATGCCCTCCGATGCTGAAAAACAAACACAAGCATAAAAAGGGCCAATGTAATGTCCCCTAACCCCTTAATCACCGTAGCGGTTATTAACCGCGACCGTCATTAAGGGGTTAACTCACCCTCACCCACCACTGGGGAGGCCTAACCACCCTCTCCCCCACTACCCACCCCCGTGAGGCCAAACCACCCTCAACCCGGGAGTAAAGTACTTCCATGGAGGAGTGATGTGGAGCACAGCGATGAAGTTGGGGGCTAGACACCGGTAAGTATAGGGTTAAAAGTCCTTTAATCCATGGTTGACATCATGGTACAATGGTGAGTAAAAAATCTCTAACGTGTTTCGGGCCGTCGCCCTTTGTCAAAGAGAATATTTACAAGTCGCGTCTGTAGCAGCTGATATAGGCGTCCCCCCGCCTCCAGCTGATGTGTGATGTATTACAAAATGGCGCCAAATCGGTAAGGTATAATCTGATTGGACCAAATGAACGTCCAATAGGATGTAAGCTCTAGATCAACGATCACTGGAACAGGGGAATATGTATACATCAGCGGCCACAGAATCTACAGAAAGGCACAATATACTACTAAAGTAAACAATGAAAACAACAGAAAGGAAAATAAGTTAAAAACAACGACTAACTTTAGAATGGCGCAACGAGGATACGAATAAATAAAGATATGGGTAAAGATAAGAAAATATGTGTATCCAGTCAAATAATATATCAAATTATACTGTATATAATTAAATGATATATCTATAGCTATGTACATGTATTGATGCTAACATTCATCTTGTTTAGTCATGGAATATGAACATAAATAAATAAAAAATAATGAATATACTGTATAACTTAATTTTTAGTGCACATTCCATTAAGGAAACATAAAATATCTATGAATATTGCCAAGAATATGGTATGACTAATCAATATAAGTGATGGTGATCCTTCTAAATTGGAGAATCACCAAAAACTGGTAATCATACTAATTAATCAGATCATGAGTATACAATACAGACATAAAATCAACTAACAGAGGGAAGAAATATGTTTGTAATGTCTTAAACATGTTGATTATTTCAAAAAATGTTTTAGCTCCCAGTCAATGTTCATACCCTTGGGAGCTAAAGTCCCAAGGGTATAAATCCAATGCATCTCACGACAATTGAGGAGAGATTCTCTGTCTCCTCCTCTGGGATGACTACATATGTGTTCAATGGCACTGAACGAAAAGGTGCTAATTGATCCCCTTGGACAATTAATAAAATGACGGGCGATTGGGAACTTATCATCTTTATTTTTAATAGCTCTAAGGTGTTCACTTATCCTTATCTTGAGAGCACCTATGGTCCTTCCAATTTAGCTACTACCACATTCACATCTCAGAATATAGATAACATAATTGGTATTACAGGTCAGAAAGGAATTCATCTTATATCTTTTACCAGTATGTATGTTTTTCAGTGATTTGATAGGTAGCGCATATCTGCAAAAATTGCAGGAACCGCATTTATAAAAACCACTGGGAATATGGGTATTCTTAGTATCTTTAGGCATAAACATACTGTACTAGGTGAAAGATAACTAACTAAGGTCTTTGCTCTCCTATATACTATCCTTGGATTGGACTTGGGAAATGTATCAAGATCTTTATCTAATCGAAGGACCTCCCAATGTTTATTTAAAATAAATCTAATTTGCACATGTTGCAGTGTATGTATAAGCTGTTTGTTACTGTCCAGGCATGAAGTGGTTAAGTCAGTTGTCATCACATTGCCTTTTATCACTCATGAGTGGACAATTAGTAGGAGTTCCCAGTGAGGATAATTATCCAATGGGAATCCCTTGGACGCTATGCACAAGTGTACAAATAACCTTCAGTGCCCCCACGGCTCCATTACCCCTGAAGAAGTGACGTCAGCAGTCACGAAACGCGCGTAGGGTGGAGCTTCCAGGACGTGCTGCTACGTGCATACCCATTGAGAGGAGAAGAGGCTGATTAGCGGGGAACATCATCGGAGGAGGCGCTAGGTGCTAGGCGCTCCGAGTCGCGGCCACGAAGCGGGGACCAACGCCAACTCCAGCCTCCTCCTGCAATCCCTCGGCATCCTCCCATGTAAGCGGACGGCACATTGTAGGACACACATAGGGCATTACGGCATGTGAGTGCATGTTTTTTACCCTGTTATTTTAGCAATAAATGTTTATGGTATCACACTATTGGTGCCCATCTTTGTTTCCACACGGTCCATGGTGGTGCTGACGCTGGAAGTAAGGATCACGTCACCAGCAGCAGGATTAAGTCGGAGCCAACCGTGAGGAAAATAAAGAAACCTTTTGAGGCCCATTTTTATCAACTTTTAAGTAAGTAGCTAGCAACGGTGGGGGTGAACGGAACTGACCATAGGGTACTGCGCAATGGCTGTTTTGTTTTTATTCCCAGATCAGCCTTCAATCTAAAAGGAACGGAACACTGTGGACTGTGGATCTTATCCTTTATCATCATTTGATTCATGGGACTACATTCTCTTTGTCAGGTTTAATATCTGTCAGTGCGCCAAGGAATCATTGTGTTGTATTATATGTTCTTTGTTTTTTGTTGTTCAATTAAAATACAATACAAATCAATTATACAATTCCCTATTCAATTGCAAAAGCCAAAGCATTGCCAAAACAATTCTAATTTTAAAGTAACCACCATCATTCTTATCTAACTACCATAAAGAAGCCATTATCTAAATACAAATTACATTATTCACAACAATGACAAAATAAAGATGCTAAATACATTATCCATACATGAAAAGAACCTAAACATGAGCCAAACAATCAATTATTATCCCTGTATGTCTATCCATACAGATAGATAAATATAACATACAGGGGCAATAATAGAGCATAAAATACAAAGCATTTACATACAAAATTCACATACAATATACCCATTCAATATTCTGTTTCTTGTTTCTCCATTTTTGTGCTCTGCATTATACAATACTCCTCATTATATTGAGAGATGAATGTTAGCATCAATACATGTACATAGATATAGATATATCATTTAATTATATATAATTTGATATATTGTTATTTGACTGGATACACTTAGTTTCTTATCTTTATCCATATCTTTATTTATTTATTCGTAAACTCGTTATGTCATTCTAAAGTTAGTCGTTGTTTTTAACTTATTTTCCTTTCTGTTGTTTTCATTGTTTACTTTAGTAGTATATTGTGCCTTTCTGAAGACTCTGTGGCCGCTGATGTATACATATTCCCCCGTTCCAGTGATCGTTGATCTAGAGTTTACATCCTATTGGACGTTGATTTGGTCCAATCAGATTATACCTTACCGATTTGGCGCCATTTTGTAATACATCACACATCAGCTGGAGGCGGGGGGACGCCTATATCAGCTGCTACAGACGCGACTTGTAAATATTCTCTTTGACAAAGGGCGACGGCCCGAAACACGTTAGAGATTTTTTACTCACCACTGTACCATGATGTCAACCATGGATTAAAGGACTTTTAACCCTATACTTACCGGTGTCTAGCCCCCAACTTCATTGCTGTGCTCCACATCACTCCTCCATGGAAGTACTTTACTGTCTTGCATATTATGCGTGATGCACGCTGACGGACCAACCACTCTTCAACTGTGAGTACTCCCACTGCTTCAGTTACGGATTGGATTCTCATTATACTCATATGTGTGTTACTCTCCAGGGAGACTATTATATAAAGTAGTGTTCTTTATTGTGTCATGCACATACAGCTGACCCGAAAATTTGATATTACACACTACTAGTCCCCGACACTTTAGGAGACCTATATAGACACACTGGATTTTGATACACTCAAGAGGGTGGATTTAATTGGTTCCGCCAAGATAATTTTAACCCTTGTATCACTCAAGATATTATCATATTGCAATGACTCTCTACAGCTGAGCATCGATTGTTGGAATTGTTTCCTATTTTTGCCTACCCACCGGGAGGCCTACCCTCCCTCCCTTGGGGACAATACCCCCTACCACCAATACCCACATTCAAAACAATACATAAACCCACAATAAACATAACAATAATTAATAAACAATATATTAGCCACCCACTCCCTGTGCCCCCCCATAAATACACATTTATTATTTCACATACAGGGTTAATACCCCAGACCTACGGGAGTCCCCGGTGGGTCCGACGGGTGTCCGTAGGACCCACAGTTGCCCAGCAAAGGGTTTCACACAGGGTCTGGAGGCCTAAGAGTGGTCCCCGCCAGGCGCAGTGGTCCACCAGGTGGTCTCCGCGGGTCACAGTGGGCCCAAAATGGGGTCTCCACGGGTGGGCTGCAGGTGTCTGGGGGGCCCTGGGTCAGCCCCACAGGTGTCTGAGGATCCTCGGGTGTTCCCACGGGGGTCTGGGGGCCCTTGGGTGGTCCCAACGGGTCCGCGGGGGCCCCACAGATGTGGGGCCCCCAGTTCTTCCCCGCAGGACTCCCCCGTGAGTCTGCAGCCTTGTACCCGTGGGCGTCCGAGGAGTCCTCAGGTGGTCTCCAGAGGTCCCCGCAGACCTAAGGAATCAACCCTGTATTTAAAATAAATAAACCTTGTCCTATACATTTAAAGAAAGAAATACCCACTCCCCCCCCCCAAACACATACATTACAGTAATGTGCAAAATAACTATTATCCATATATGGATAATAGATTATTTGTCCATTATTAAACACATATAACAGCATCAATCAGATAAATAAATAGAGTTCTACTTACCCCCTTGCAATGAGATGCAGTCCGGTCATCAAACGGGCTCCGTTGGCAAAAGAATACATTGAAAATACTTTGAGATGCCAGTTAACACCTTAATCACCTTAGCGGTTAATAACCGCCAAATAATTAAGGGGTTAACCCACCCTGCACCAATATCAACCCTTCACCCATTCATTTGTACAGTGTGTAATATATATATAAATAAACACCAATATACAAATAAATGGTTAAGGATTACAGAAAAAATGCATAAATTAAAACATTACATCTTAATCTCCAAACCAGCATACAGCATATTGCAATCAAAAATTAAACCAGCAGCTCATTGCAAAATAAATAATCTCTCATGCACCATAAGAAAACAGCACCTACACAAATACATATATACCAAATTTCAATCAAACAATTGCATTTTAGTGTGTACATGATGCAATTAATCTGTGCATTATGTAACACTAGTCCAAATCAATGTTAAAAATAAAATAAACAATTACCAACAAGATACAAAAACAAAGCAAGTAAACATAAACATATTTACCATCAATCAATTAATCTAATCATAAATCAATTACAATCCAATCAAAATCAGCAGCTCATTGCAAAATAAATAATCTCTCATGTACCATAAGAAAACAGCACCTACACAAATACATATATACCAAATTTCAATCAAACAATTGCATTTTAGTGTGTACTGTACATGATGCAATTAATCTGTGCATTATGTAACACTAGTCCAAATCAATGTTAAAAATAAACTAAACAATTACCAACAAGATACAAAAACAAAGCAAGTAAAAATAAACATATTTACCATCAATCAATTAATCTAATCATAAATCAATTACAATCCAATCAAAATCAATAACACAAATCACTATTCAATTCCTAAAACCAAACCATTGTTAAAAAAATTCTACTTCAAAGTAACCACCATCATACAAAATCTAACTACCAAAAATAAACCAATATTAAAAAGCAAGCCCCTGAAATAAACTATTGCAAAGACCCTCAAAAATGACATTTAACTAAATAACAATTACGTTACACACCAATTTCTAACCAAAGCTGCAAAATACATTTTAAAAACATCAAAAGAACATAAATAAACATTTGCAAAACAATCATTTATTATCCCTGTGTGTCTAACCATACAGTATAAATTAGACATTATATATAGGGGCCATAAATGAGCATAAAAAAAATTACATTACATAAAAAATTACAATACAATACAACCATTCAGTGTCCCTGTATGTATGTAAATCCATAGTGACATACATAAATACAGGGCCACTAAATGGGTATTAAAAAAAATCACATAAAAAATAAAAATCAAAAACCTGTAAAATGTAAAAAAAAAAATACATTTCTTTTGTTTACTTACCATTAGATGGCCCACTCACCGAATCCCCGGGGAACCGCTTACTCTCGAACAAACAATCCACAGGTAACCATAAAATAAAAAACCCTTACATCCAACAGTGTCTTCTTTCTTCTATTTGTAATCCATTTAGTCACGGGGGTCTTCATGTGTATTCTTCTTTCTTTTTCCGGTCTCTTCCGGGGTCTTCTTATCTTTTAGCGCCACGCCCTGGTCCTCTTCTTCCTCCAGGAGGTCCGTCCTCCTCGGCGTCTGGCTTAAAAATGAGATGACATTGGCATATATAGGCTTATGACGTCACATTTTCGTCATATGGTTCCCATGGCCCTGATTGGGCTGTGAAACAGATTACAAGACCATGTATTTATGGGGGGGCACAGGGGTGGGTTATGTGTTTTTTATTAAATATAGTCCTGTTTATTGTGGGTGGCAGGGGTGGGGAAGGGGGGTATTGTACCCTTGCCAGGGTGGGTAGGCCTCCCGATGGGTAGTGGGTGAGGGTGGGTTAACCTCTTAATGACTCTAGTGGTTAATAACCGCTACAGTGATTTTTTTATTCTTGTTTATGTTTTGCAGCATCGGAGGGGGGCATGGACGGTGATGAAGATGAGGATGGCCTTCATCGTGGCAGCCGGGCATGGGTGAGTGCAATATGTATTTAGTGTGCTTTATGTATTTTAAATGGGCAAATGCACTATTATCCATATATGGATAATAGTAATTTTGCACATTGCTATACTGTATGTGTTGGGGGGGGGGGTGTATTTATTAACAAGTATTTATGTGTTTGAAAATTATTTTTTGGGTGGCACAGAATTGGTACTGCAGGCCTGCGGGGAACACCCAAGGGCCACCGCCGGCCTATAGTATCATTGCTGTGCATCACAGAAATGTAATAAATGTACTGTATGTTAGGGGGTATAGGGATTGTTGGGGGCACAGGTGGTGTATGTTGTTTTTTGCAATGTTTATTGGGGGCAATTGTCCCCAATAAACATGCTATTATGCCTTAACCCCTTCATTGCCTTAGCAGATAGCCGCTAAGGTAATGAAGCAGCATTAATGTATTTTAATAATATTGTGCAGGAGCAGGGGATCTGCTGAGCTGAACCGCATTGATTACTGGCTCAAGGACACCCTGTTTCCCGAGTTACAGGCCCCGGTTTGGGGCATTGGTGCCAGTGTCGCCGCCATCTTTATAGAGGGCACGTCGCGTCTGGGATGCTATAAAGATGGTCTCCTGAGTTGAACTGCATTAATTTCAGCCGGGTGCTGTATCTCCTGTGCGTTTAAATGTCCAACTCAAGTGACTGTGAGAATTTAAACATGGCGAGAATACTGGCACACCATACCGGTGCCTGTAACTTGGGAAGCTGGTGGTGCCCAAGGCTGAAATGAATGCAGTTCAGCTCAGGAGACCCTTTTATTAAAATTAACATTAAAACCCAGCCAGCATAAAGTAATTTAAAGTTGTACTTACCCCTGCAAGGATGAAGGCCATCCTTGTTGTCCCTCATAGCCTCTGCGTCTTCTGTAGGTAGAAAAACTAACTCCTGGCCACTAACCCCTTAATCACCTTAGCTGTTAGTAACTGCTGTGGTAATTAAAGGGTTAGCCCCCTCCACCGCTACCCACCCAGGAGGCCTAACCACACTCCCCGGGGCAACTATTTATTTATTTATTTTTATAAAATATTTTACCAGGAAGTAATACATTGAGAGTTACCTCTCGTTTTCAAGTATGTCCTGGGCACAGAGTTAAGACAAATAATACATGGTTACAAATACAGTTACATAAATGAACAGGGTATACATTATATACAAGACATTGCATGCACAGTTAAAGAATGTGTTATGGGCGAATGAAACAGTTACAGACCAGATTAAAATGTGAGACAGCCTTAGATTTGAAAGAACTTAAACTGGTGGTGGATGTGAGAGTCTCTGGTAGGTTGTTCCAGTTTTGGGGTGCACGGTAAGAGGAGGAACGGCCGGATACTTTGTTGAGCCTTGGGACCATGAACAGTCTTTTGGAGTCTGATCTCAGGTGATAAGTGCTGCATGTGTTAGGGGTGAGGAGCTTGTTCAGGTAGCTATACCCTCCACCCACCCCTCTACCCATTGATTGTCACTGTGGTAAACCCTGCAATAAATGGGCAAGTTAAAAAAAAAGAACCACAAAATAAAACACATGACATTTAAATAAAAACAAGCATTGGACAATAAAACAATTTATAGTAACTGTGATAAACCATGCACACAATATGTTCATGGATTTATGCAATGACAATGAATGGGTGTAACGGATGCTCACCAGAAACAAGACGGGACTGCGAGACCGAAGTGGGGATGTTAGTGTACACTGACCCCCAACCACATGAGCACCCGCAGTGCAGAGTGATAGTCATATAGCCGGGTCAGGGTTGGAGAAGTGAGGATAGTCGTAATACTCGCCGTGGTCAGGGTTTTGAGATGTCGGATGGTCGTAGAGGGTAGCCGGAGTCCAGGGGCAGAGAGGTAGAGTTCCAGAAGCAAGCCGAGGTCGAGGTAGAGATAAGTTGGGGGTCCAGGTACAAGCCGAGGTAAAAACACTGAGACAAGACAGGTTCAAAAATGCACAAGGCAACAGGACAAGGCAACAGAAGCTTGAGGTAAGAAGTACATTCAGGAATGAAGAATTATGCTCAGCCAATTTGCCAGAGATCTGGCTGAGCATATAAAGGGCAGGTGACCAATGAGCAGCCAGCAAGCAGCTGCCACAAATTAACATGAACCACCCACTCGGTAGCAAGCACCCAATGGCAGAACGGAGGCGGAGTGTGCCGCAGGTGATCCTGGGTAGTGTGGAGTTAAGGATTAACCCATCGCATGCTCTTAGTGACACGGCGCTGGTGTGTGGTTTCCTGCGGGCGTGATGCATCACCCGTGTCATTACGGGATGTGACACGGGGCCTAAGCCCAAACCTAGAGGTATCCCCCTGTCTGACGGTGCAGCACTTATGGGTGGCTTCTCTGGTATGCGGCGCATCACCCGTATCGTCACGGGACCTGTGGCGGAGTGGGACCTAGCACCAATCCTCACAATGGGCAACCTAAAAAAAAACCACCAAATACAATACATTACAATGAAATAAAAACAAACCTTTGAAAATAAAGCCACTGATTGTGACTGTGGTTAACCATGCCCAAAATATGGGCATGGATTGCCACAATGACAATGAATGGGCAACCTCAAAAAAAACATGCACCAAATACACTACATTGCAATGAAATAAAAACAAACATTTGCCTACAAATGCATTGCTTGTCACTGTGCTTATCTATACCCTGAAAAGGCATAGATATGCACATTGCCAGTCAATGGGGCACCTGAAAAAAATACACAATTAAATAACAGCCAATCAATGTATTTCTTACCTTTGCTGGGATTCACCTATGTCATCCTACTGCAGCACCAACTCTTGGCCCACAATGCATTGCTCCTCATCACCATGATGCAAAGAAGCTCATGATCTTCTGTTGAATGAAGAGACATCTCCTGTAAGTTCTTCAGTTCTTCCTTCTTTTCTTCTTTCTTTTCTTCTTCTTTCTAATTGTTGTAATCCAAAGGGTCCAGGAGATGTTTCGCCATTGTTTCGTGGGCTCAAATGAGATGGGACAGGCCTTATATAACACCTGTGACTGTCAAATGGTACACCCTCATTCTGATTGGTTGGTGTACCATGTGAAAGCTTCCATTTTATTTAAGTATGTGGCATTATCTTAAAGGGAGGGAAGTCAGCCAATCAGGTAGTTTAACTAAATTACCCTTACTTATGAGAATACAAACATTTAAGTATTTGACTATGTATTTTCTGTCACATTGGATGTACCGTCGGGTATCTGTGTTTTTTGTTGTATTCCTTTTAAACCCCCTTACGATCAGTAGTTCTGTATGAACTAGGCGCACTTGCATATTGCCTCTCCAGAGGAGTTAAACTCTCGCACACTGCAAAGCCTGCATTATGTAACCTGCTGCTAACATAAAGCGTCCCCAGCGCAACATTGTCCCGTAGAGTAGCTCATGCACTGAGACTGTGCACCAGCATCATTGTCTGGGAAGTCCGACTTCATTCTCTTTTTCCTTTATTTTTTCCCCTTCTTTTTCTTTGACTGTCAATTAAAGAAGTCTCCATTCTTCTCTTCATTGTTTTTGAATTTCCGACTGTATGATTTTTGACAGGATCTGGTTCTCTTTGGTGCAATGTATTTTTCTAAGATCATCTCCACTCGTACCAGCATCTTTGGTGTTCGCCTTTGTGGCAATTATCTGGCCATGGCTGTGTGCATTTGTTAATTTTAGTTGGTAAAATATGGAGGTTAGTGACCCTTCCTCCTTTTTCCAAGGTCACTCATCCCACCTTTTTAATTGCAGCTCTTGCTAAGCAACTATAAATGACCAGTCTATTAAAGACAAGTATCTCTCTATTAGAGAGTTTCTGAGAGCTTTATGCAGGTGCAGCAGTGTTAGGACCTTCAGATGGTGAAACAAGAATAACACAAGGCACTTCGGATTATCTAATGCTAATTTAATGAGCCAAAAAGATGACATTTCGACCAAAGATGGTCGTTTTCAAGTGATGTGGCTTAGATAATAGTGTCCTATAGAGTCTTTTATACCCATATAAACCCCCAACGTGCTGTCTGTTGATGATGAATAGCACCTGCTAAAGTTAGCTGAGTCCAATTGATTCCTCATTAGTTCAGCTGGATTGGATTGCTACAGTGTTCTTATCCAATGGAAAATCACGCCATGTACACATGGTCCAGTACCTCTGATGTCATTAAATTGTTGCATATTCATGTTGTTGCGTCTTCCATCTTCCAGTCAGGAGGGGGGATCCTTATTGCCAGGTGCCATCTCCGTGACATGGTCTCCAGCAGGCTGTCCTCCAATACAAAAGCACCGGTAACTACAGTATGTATGTTTTTTGATATGATGTGAAGCAGATATCCCTTTTTCTCATTAGGACCTACAGATGGGCCACACTGTGATGTGATTGTACAGTAGGCTTAAAATTCTTTGGCCAAAGAATTGAACTAAATAACCTTTGCTTATGTGAAGATATATAGATCAGTATTTAACTATATAATATCAAGTTAAATGTAGCACTATACCTTTTTGTCTTTTGTTCTAAATATAATATTAGAACAGAAAAGCATGTTGAAGATACCTTTTGCTTTGTATCTTAGTACTGTAGCCATGCCACCTTTGGCTACTGACCTGCCTTATTCCTGGCAGTAAGCTCTGGTAGAATCAGGCTGCTAGTATTCAGCATGGGGGTTTCCCCCTCCTTGGAGCTGCACTTGAGTGACAGTGGGAGGCGGTGATCAGATCTTACCAGAAGGGAAGTGGTAGTAGGCAGTACTGCATTTCATCTACAGCAGTGGAGTCATTTGTGGGACAAATTCCATTGGGAGACCAATATATATACTATTTTTAGTGTTATACTATTTTTAGTGTTGCTTTTTAAATAAATGTAATTTATATATTGCAGTCCACCTGTTGTACGTTCTAGCTTCCAGTAGAACATTGTTGGCTGTTTTGTTTTCTGTTATTATTTTCAGTTTTGGAGTATTACGCTATGTATTTTGTTTGTTTTTATATTCCCTGTGTATGAATGCATCACTCCTTGGATCATATCCTGGATCCTGATACATCTGCCAGTCCTGGTTGTATACTTATTATTCATTTATTTATATATATAAAATTTATTCCCCTGCTATGTCATTTATATGTAGTATATTATAGGCGCTAGAGAGATATTCCTTTTTCACTAGCCATATCCAGATGGATACGGGCAGCGTATCAAGAAAGAGCTTAGCTGCCTGGTGTATAACCTACTCCTGGTAGACCGCTGACCATATGCTGCAGAGACCATGAGAAATGTCTTCCCACCGGAATCACGTGGACCGCGTGCTGCATTTGCAAAATACAGAGAATGGTGTTGCCGCTTTATTGTGGAGTGACGCGAAAGCCAAATCCGCTCCCTTCTTGTGCTGCTTTGGACTTGGAGGTAGCAGACAGTGAGGACATGATGCTTATGTGTGGGGCTGCAGAGGACGTGCCTGCCCTCCCGATCAAGGAACCTGTGATAACTACCCAGATTTGACCCACATGTGGACAGTTTCAAAATGGTGTCCAGTATTCCGCTGATGGCCATGAGGCAGCCTCACGCGAGGATGCTGAACCACATGCTACTGGGAGCACCCTATTCCAAGGGATTGGAGACTCGCCCATGGCGCGAAAGCCAGGACTCCACCCCAGCAATCTGGCTGGCTCAGCAAGGAGCCAGAGTCACGCCTTACCCTTGTAGGCCCCTCCTCTAATCTCTACCAGAGGGAGGGGACCTGAGAACAACCAATGCCAAACGACTCCTACCCTTGAAAGAGGAGCCAGGTGTGGCCAACAGCACCCTCAGTTCTTTGGAGCCAGCAACAACAGAGGAGCTGCCCTACTTATGCTCCTTCCTCCACGCACTTTATCCAGGCCCAAAATGGCGACTCGCATGCTGGGATATTACTCCCTGCCGGGAGGATTACTGAAAGAGACTTCGGCGACACCCAAGTCCTAAAGTTCATATGCCCTAACTGTGACTTCTCCGCCGGAGACCTTTTCTGGGGCACAACTTTCCCAGACTGTGGGGCCCGTTATCTCCTGCCCATGATACTAGGGCCTATGGACTTTGATTTCAACGAACCAATCGGACCCAATACCAGGCCGTATGACGGTGAGCCTACATTACCGTTGGCAATAAGAAAGGGCTTGCGGGCTCTAAAGACTGCTATTGGGGGTCAAATCCCCCAGGGGGTCGGGGAAACACCATTAAAGTACAGTACATAATATAAAGGAAAAACAACAGTATGCGCTTCTAATAGATTTTAGCAAAGGCATGCAGATTAAGCCTGTTTAATTTTGTAATAGCAACAAAGCATCTGGTCTTTCTGTATTGTCAATATTCAAACAAAAATATCTAGCTCTAATCTAATCTGTTCTAATGCTGCAAGCATGCTTTATCATATGGTTAGTAAACTTGACAAAAACGGAACTTCTAAATTATTTATTTAAATATAAAAAAAACATTGAATTAAATGGCCTGTAAAGTGCACTGCTTAGTAACTATGGCCCTAAAAATGCCCCACCACCTCCATTTATTAATAACTAAGAAACGTACAAACAGCAAAGACTAAAATGAGCATGCCTTTGCAGAAAACATATTAGATAAAGAACATTAAGCTGTTTATTGTATCATTTGAAGATTATTTCACTGAATTTACAAACAAAAGAAAAAATATTGCCATTATATTAGCTGTAACAGAAAACTTTTACTATGAAAGACAACATAAAATGTGCTTTTCTTATAGAAAATGTATATATCTTAAGCAATGTGCCCACTCTCTAGTAAAAATGTTAGCAGAATTATAAATACATTAAGACAATTATGAACCAATATAAGAGCAAGGCCCTATCCTAGATAATGTGTACTCTGAAAAATAAATCTGAAAAGTAATTTTCAATAAAAATTGGGTTACATTCTATAATATTGAAGGAGGGTAAATACGTTAGACTTTGGAGCAAAGTTTCTATGGGCTAGATCCACACACCTCAGTTAAATAAGGGCTTGTAACAGGGGAGTTATCCCTGTTGAGGTAATGTGCCTCTAATCCAGCAGTGTGGTGGTTAACTGCTGGTAGTAAATTAACAAACACCACCTGCCTGATTAGATTGCTTAGAAAAGCCTGTCTTTTGAGACAGGAAGTGAGACTCCTTAGCTCACACCTGAGCTGAACTTGGAGCCAAACAGTCTTGAGCCCTGCCAGAAGAAACAGCAGAGCTGCTTTCAAGACACAGGGGAAACTTCTAAACCTGAATGCTGACAAACCCTGAGAAAAAGGGAGCAACAAGGGACAGAGAAGATTTTCCCTCCAAACCACTACAAACAGATAAGACTTTAATTTATAAGACTTTTTATATCTGTTCATTTCATGCTATATGTTTGGGGCTGGGAGACATGCTTATCTAAAGGGAGTTGTGGATGCATAGTATTTCACTAGAAATACTCCTAAGTGAACAGAAGCTTTGTTTACCCCTTTGTTTGTATGGTTTCCTGATGTTAAGGAAACAGGCGCAATAAAAGCTTTATTTAATTTCACCATAACCAGTCTCCCTTGCATACCTCTGTGAGCGTCCGCCTACAGGGCTCATAATGGAACATTAGCTAAAACAGAAACAGACGTTATTTCCCTTAGTTAACATGGAATACAGTACTCAAAGCTACTCATATATTGTAAATTCAAATATATATACATACAGCTCAACCCCGTTATAGCATGATCCGCTACAACGTGGATCGCTTATAACGCGGGCTGAGCATGGCTCCCGATTTAGGACATTTTTTTCCCCCAAGGCTTTATTGCTAAGACACACACGGAGACAATCACTCACACATATGTAAATATATATATATATATATATATATATATATATATATATATATGCAAATACAACTGTATGCTCATCTGCATGTCTTAGGCAGGTCGTGGAGGGTTTTTGTCACTTTTTTTACTCACCATAACTTAACTCAGTATTATGGTATATATATATATATATATATATATATAATGTATATATATATGTATGTATGTATGTATGTATGTATAATCAGCAGATAATATACAGTAATAAGAGGGGGACAAGTGATATTATAGCAGCAACCCTATGAGCCCAATAATATGTGCTGGACAGGTTTATTATCTATGTCTGTTATTCTCTGAGCTTCTCCTACATGATGAGCTTCTCCTCATTGCCGGTGACCTCTCTGTGCCACACTTTATCTCCCTCTTATCTCCTTGTCTTTTTGGCAAGCGAGCTTAGAAAAAAAAGTCCTGTCCAGGAGACCTCCTGCGGCTCTGATGTCAATAGACATCAACCGAGAGAACATGAAGCCTTCTGCAAGTAGCAGAGTTGTCCACTGGCTTCCTCCACAGCTCCCTCCTCTACACCCTACCTCGTGTGTGGGTGTGTGTGTGTGTGTGTGTGTGTGTGTGTGTGTGTGTGTGTGTGTGTGTGTGTGTGTGTGTGTGTGTGTGTGTGTGTGTGTGTGTGTGTGTGTGTGTGTGTGTGTGTGTGTGTGTGTGTGACTTCTCAGGCTAACTCACTACAGGAGCTGGTTATCATAGTGCAACACCATACAACAAGAACGACACATAAATACACCAATAATAACCAAAATAATAGAAAATAGATAATAGAAATAATAGTAAAAAAAAACAAAAATAACAAATAATAACATCATGCAACACTATATTTATTTTATATCTATTTTATATTATTTTGGTTATTATTGGTGTACTTATGTGTTTTTCTTGTTGTATGGTGTTGCACTATGATATTCTTTATTTTTAATTTCCATGTGCTGTGAGACCACTTTCAAGGGACCCATTGGAGGTTTGCTACATCTTGCCATTGGACTATTTATGGTTGAAGTTCCTTTTATTTATTTTCTGGACACTTAGTTCACATAGTTTTTCTATGTTCACTTAGTAATATTAGGCGCAGAATTTCCTTTTTTTTTTAATAAAAAACAGAAATGGGTACACTCTTGTGGAGAATCCATCGTCCCCGCTTGGAACTTAAATTTGCATACCATCCTTCAGCTGGAACAAATGCATAACAATTATACTATAACAGTTTATAGTATACAGTTAATCGCATACTCAAAACAGTGATGAGGCATAACAGATTCCTCCCAACATGGAGAATCTTCACCCCCTCAATAATAATGCTTAGGTTCAGGCTTCTTAACTAACCTGCCCTCATAATCAGGAACTGTGATTGAGTACACCCTTTTAAGACCCTGCCTAGGGCGATACTCCACCCGATCCATATAGATACCCCGTCCTACAACCCACACTTTCATGAGGTAGCATACTCTCTCCTACTGTAAAATCGAGAGTAGATGCACTTGGAAGATAAAAACTCTATCACAGCATCCCTCAGCCAGTCCTCCCTGTTGACCTCTATCTCCCTCATGATGGGCTCAGGGACATAGGGATAGTTATAGTCATCGGACTGCTGGTACCTTTGGAATATAGCTCAGTCAGCCCGGCTGAGCTCTGTTAGTTTACGGCTGCAGGCCTGGCCTCGTCATAACCAGAACAGTGGTTTGTGCGAGGGGGTCTCCTGAAAGAGAATAGTTAAACCTATTGGTTTTACTATCCCTAACTAAATCTCCCTATCTATCTTCCTGATGGCCTTGGTTGTCTCTGCTATAAAGAGCTCCCCTTCCTCCCACCAGTGATCCACGACATCCCCACTAATCAGCAGCAACCTGGTCTGGTTCATGTAAGGGACATGGCCCTGGAACATGGGGTCCCACCATTGTAATACCTTCCCCATAGGTGTAGAGCATGCCAACAGGTCAAACTCAGAAGTCACCATAGTGGATACCCCGATGTCTCTGATCTGTCTGATTTTCCTCCAAAAGAAACTATGCTTTCAGCCCTCACTTCCCCATCAGAATAATCATTAAACTCCACCCAGTCTCTCCAGTCCTGGGAAGGATTGACTACTTTTTGTTGGTTGTCCCTGGCACTGGAAGCAACAGTCCTAGGCATCTCAATGTCTGTGGGTAGGTCAATGTTATAGTAGGCCTACCCTGGCCTGTTACAGCCTGCACCTTGTGTGTGTCAGGGTCCCTAGAGGCCTTGCGCCCCGGCCCTTAGCTTGTTCATGGTGCCGCTGTAGTATGGGGTCAAGTGGAGCGGTACTCACCAGACCAGGTACGGTAGCATCTTCCTCCACCCGGCGGTTGCCTCTACAATGACGCCATCATCCGGTTGCACCGGAAGAGTGTTGATGTCCTCCATGTAGGAAGAAGTACCGGCCGGTACCTCTCCACCGGATTCCTCTGTAGGAACCTGGAGGGAAGAAGCAAGATGATCCTCACCACTCCGCTGGCTCCTGGCAGTCACGTGGTCCAACGTCCGACGCCGTCTCCCCGGAAACTGCTACGGCTTTGACACTCCTCTGCTGTTGTCATCATCTGATGTCGGGTGGGACATGCCCCCGGGGAAGAAGACCGAGACACATTGCAGTCGCTGGTGGTGGCTTGCAGGCAGCAGTCTTGCTCCTGTGCCACCTACAGAAGTGCAACAGTCTACTCCCGGGCAGTCACCTTACCCAGTAAGTCTTTATTAGATGCAGGAACTGGGAGACATGATTCCTTTGGAACGTCCGCCACCAAGGTCACAGTTCATGTCGCACTTCTCCGTAGGAAGAACGCATTTTTTCTCCTGTTGGGTAGAGTTGTAAGCAACACCGCTGGCACTTTCATGTCAGGCTCACCTCTCCGCCCGGAAAGTCTGATATGGGGCAGATGCACTTTAGATAGCTCTTCTCGTTCACTTCTACCAACAGGAAGCCTCTTGGTAGCCGATACTGAGATACTTTGCACTCAGACATTATAGTGTAAAGCTGGGCAGGGTAAAGTTTAGCTGTAATAGTGCTTAGTTGCCACTCAAAGCATGTGGGCACGGCTCCTGCTTTTGCGCCGAAGTGGGCATTTTGCAGGGCGTGGCTTAGCTTCGTGCCAAGCCCTGCACCATTTTGCAACTGAAAAAGCTGCAACTTGCAAACTCCTCCACGCGGTTCTCCCAATTTTGGCGGGAAACCACTCCTCATACGCTGCAGATGTTCTCTGTTGGAGAATACAACCCTGGCTAGGCAAAAGCCCCTCCAGTACGCTGCACACATTGATTGTCTATTCTAAGAACACTGTGGCTCCCTGTGCTCTGAGCTGCTAATAGCATTGTGATAGTTCCTCAAACGGAGGTTATGGCAAATCCTGACTTTCAAGATCCCCTTCCCTCGGACAATGCCCATCAATACCTTAACGCCACCCTGTTTGAATGTGATCCTATACTGAGGTTTCTGGGTCCCAGACAGCCAGAACACCCCACTCCAGGCACTCTACATTTCAGTCCTCAGGGTGACACGAACTAGAATATATAGCATATTGCTCAGCACAGGTTACCTCATTAGGGACAGCACAGGCTGCAGTTCCCTGGCAAGGAAGTTGGTCCCTTGCTATGGTAGACAAGAGTCCCCTGGACACGACACCTGCCCCCCCATCCTTCTTAGTACTCAGTCTGGAAGCGTACCTCTTTTCTCTGGCTTGCTTCACAGTAAACGCCCGTCCTGTTGAGCATCTCAGCAGCACCTCCAAATGTAGCAGGTTTTCCCCCACCCTATGGGAGTGTACTCTGTTACACGGTGTCATGTGCTGGTTACCTGATGGTTCACAGAAACTCTGAGGTTCCGCCGTTGTTAGTGGGGAAGACAGGACAGGCTTTTGGGGTGATGGTTGTTCATTTCTCAATGGTGCAGGGCCTCCATCCCTTGCAGGCTGCAGGAGTACTGGAGGCAATCCCTGCAGGAGAACCCTCTGATACTCCCCCGATTGATTGCAGTCTCAGGCAGGAGTATATTATAAAACATGAATGGCTTTATTTCAAACAGCACACAGAATACAGTCTTCCTTGCTCCAGATGGTCCCTAGAATCAACCCCAGACAAAGGCCAGACAGTCTATCCTAGCTCTTCCCCTATTCCCTGGTGGAAAAGGAGGTATAGTGCCACTCCCACTCCCCAAAGGGAAGGGATGGAAGGTGGTCAGAGCCCTGCACACATGCTTCCTGGAACTCTCTCTCTCTCAGGGGAGAGACAACTCAACTAAATGTGCATGTGCAGCCCCTTAAGTACCCAGGGGGAGGGTCCATGGTATGAGCCCAGGATTGGGCAGAACACAGGCGTTAGCCTGCCCCCCCTGTCACTCAAGGGAGCTGCTTACTGCTTAAGGACTTAAATGTTAGGGAGGGTAGATTAGTAGCCAAAACCAGACATGGCTACATACATATATATATATATAGCTCAGACTGTAAGGGGGGGAGCTCAGCTTTATATATATATATATAAAGCTGAGCTCCCCCCCTTACAGTCTGAGCACTGGAGCTCCGCGGTGTACCCGGCAAGCAGGGGGCCAACATCTTGAGTGTTCACACATGCGTGATAGGAGCAATGCACATGAGCAGTCCCAAAGTTGTGGCGGCCTCTTGCCCATGGCTTCGCAAGGGGCTACATGTCCCAAGAGTCTTAGGGGCGCTAGGAAGGAGTTAGTTTGGCGTCCTAAGGACTGCACACGCAGTCGGAGTGGGGATGTCAGCAGAAAAGGTAGTACCCGGGTACCAGTGGCCAGATCTTTCCTGAAGGCCCCAGCTAGGCTCCAGCCCCTTCAGATTGTTGTTGCTAAATGGAAGGCCCCAGGTAGACATGCTCCCTTTATCACCTTAGTGATAGAGTGTGGTATCAGTGACCGAACGCCACGCGGTGAGCTGCGGCCTGCGGTCTGGGTTCAACAAGCCACCCAATTAACATTAAGGGAGACATTCCTGCTGGAGCTCCCTCAAGAGGTGGACACTATCGGCAAGGAGAGATTGAGAGGATTCGGCAGAACCGCGTTTTGGGCTCACAGTGTGGTTTGGCGGATTCACCATTTCCAAGGTGGTCTGGTCTGGCCTAAGACCAGGAAGGTACCAATGTGCAACAACAACTCACACATGAGTAGCACTACTCCACATACAGTTTGGGTGGGCTTGACTCTGTGGACACCGGGGTGGTTAGGTGTCCAGGGCATCCTCAGTACTTTGGGGGTTCCACCGGGGTAGTGTACTGTGGGGGGCTTTTATGGTTGTGTTGTCTCATTATATGTGTCAGTAAATATAAGTTAGTTATATCCATGTGTGTATCCTTATTCACATACTGTATTGGTTCCTGTGAGGGCTTATCCTACAGCGCTAGGATCCCTCCCAGGTGGAGGCGCTGTATCCAGAAAGAACACGATCACCCCAGGCTCCCAATGGCAGAGGTTCAGGCCTACTGTACACCAGACATGTTCTCAGAACGTGTGGTTCCCTTAGTCACGGGGAAAGGGGGCAAGATATGTAGAGATATGTAGAGATATTTATACCACACTTAGTTAAGTTACGGTGGGTAAAATAAGTGACAAAAACCTTCCACAGTAAAGCATATAGCAATGGAAATATTACTGTGTGCTCCTTTGCATGTCTTAGAGAGGTCTGAAACCCTGCCATTCACCATTATCACCCAGCACACAGTGCTTCAACTGCAGCAAGGGATTTTGGAAAATGACATGCAAATGAGCAAACAGTGCCACCTTTTGCTTCAAATCCATATAACATGGTAAGCTTATAAGCTTATCCTTGCTGCATAAGCTTATCCCTATAAGCTTATCCTTGCTGCATTTCACAGCTTTGAGAACAGCCTGGGTTATTATGCATAGCCAGTAAACCCACCCACAGACAGCCGTTTCGACCTTAATGAGTCTCATCAGTGTGGGGTTGGTTATACTGGCTTTGCAAAATGAAGCATGGGATAGGTTTCACCATACAGTTAAGTTATGGTGGGTAAAAAAAGTGACAAAAACCCTCCACAGTAAAGCATATAGCAAATGTAAAAATACTGTATGCTCATTTGCATGTCTTAGACAGGTCTGCAACCCTGCCTTTCACCATTATCACCCAGCACACAGTGCTTCCACTGCATCAAGGGATTCTTGGGAATTACATGAAAATGAGCACACAGCGCCACATTTTGCTTCAAAACCATATAACATGGACCCCTATAAACTTATGCTTCCTGTATTTCACAGCTTTGAGCACAGCCTTGGTTAAGATATATATATGTCAGGGTCTCCTAGACCTCCTGCCTAACCATAGTTCTTCTTTGTCCACTGGGTGTGCTGCTGTCTTCTGTTTCCTCTGGGTTCCTCTGTCTGCCTGTCTGTATTCTTGTTGCTCCTGTCTCTGCCCTTTATAGCTTCTGCTTCCTGGTTTGTTCAATTGCCTTTGCTTGAAGTCAGACTCCTAATGCATATGCCTCTGATTCCTGATCTGTTTCTGTACCTGTACCTGTATTATAGAAGTCTGTTCACAGTAAAAGCCCTTGCTGGTAATCTGGCTTGTCCCTGTTTGTTCCTGTTCTCAGTCCCTGCCCCCAGACCTGTCCTTGCTCCCCTGTCCTGTCCCAGTCTCCTCGTTGCCGACCTCTGCTTGTTACCTGACTTCGCTACCTGCCGCCTGCCTCGGACCTCTACTTGTTTCCTGACTTCGCTACCTGCTGCCTGCCTCGGACCCCTGCTTGTGACCCCTACTACGCTCGTGCTGTTCCGGCCACCGAGATCCTACCCGCCACAGGAGTCTCCCGTGACAATATATATATATATATATATATATATATATATAGCAACTGTAAATATTCCTGTACATTCATTTGCATTTCTTAGACAGGTCTGCAACCCCGTCTTTCACCATTATCACCCAGCACACAGCACTTTCACTGCAGCAAGGGATTCTGGGAAATGACATGCAAATGAGCACACAGTGCCACCTTTTATCTCATGCTCACATTACATGAGCAACCCTTAGCCAATGCATGCTGCTTTAAACACAGCTTTTAAGCAAGGGCTTGGGAGATGCAAAGTCAGTAAACTTATATATATATATACTTAGTTAAGTTATGGTGAGTTAAAAAAAAAGTGACAAAAACCCTCCACAGCAAAGCATATAGCAAATCGAAATATAACTGTATGCTCATTTGCATGTCTTGGGTAAAACCCATTCTCATTGCTTCAGCTTTGCATAGCGAGTGTTACCAACCCCACACTGATGAGACCCATTAAGGTCAAAACAGCTGTCTGTGGGTGGGTTTACTGGCTATGCATCTTAACCCTGGCTGTGCTTAAAGCTGTGACCATGCAGCAAGCTTAAGCCT
This sequence comes from Ascaphus truei, assembly GCF_040206685.1. Lineage (NCBI taxonomy): Eukaryota > Metazoa > Chordata > Amphibia > Anura > Ascaphidae > Ascaphus > Ascaphus truei. The sequence goes on along the minus strand of NC_134483.1, from coordinate 471,682,590 downwards.
ATAGGGAACCATGTTTAAAATGGTTTTGAAGCAAAAAGTGGCACTGTGTGCTCATTTGCATGTCATTTCCCAGAATCCCCTGCTGCAGTGGAAGTGCTGTGTGCTGGGTGATAATGGTGAAAGGCGGGGTTGCAGACCTGCCCAAGACATGCAAATGAGCATACAGTTATATTTCCATTTGCTATATACAGTGTTCGACAAACCTATACATTTGCACACCCCGGGCAAGTGGGTTTAACATCGTGGCGAGCTCCTATTGGCCCAAGCAGCACACGTGTGGTACTAGGTGGCGAGTAGATTTTTTTTGTTCGGCGAGTAGATTTTTTAGGGATTTGTCGACCACTGGCTATATATATATCTATATATATATATATATATATATATATAGAAACCAATGCACAGCCGGCACACCATACTGTATGCAAGTAAATAAGTTTTGGTGCTTATCCCATAAAGCAATAACAGACCATACGATACCGGTTGCAACACGACATCAAGGGACAGCACGCAGGTAAGTAAATCAAAAATGTTCTATATTTGATAGAAGACACAAAAACCGACGTTTCGGTCCCCCACCTTGAGAAAGGTCCCACTGGGGGACCGAAAAGTCGGTTTTTGTGTCTTCTATCAAATATAGAACATTTTTGATTTACTTACCTGCGTGCTGTCCCTTGATGTCGTGTTGCAACCGGTATCGTATGGTCTATATATATATATATATATATATATATATATATATATAATATATACATACATACATACATACATACATACATACATACACAAAGCCAATAAAGAATATCACTTGTGAGCACATTTACATGTCCTAGACAGGTCTGCAACCCTGCCTTATTGGCTATATGCTAATGGTGGAGGTTTTTGTCACTTTTTTCTCCCACCATAACTTAAAATGTGTATGGTAGATATTCTTACATATATACTAAAAGTGCATAAACACTGTCTCTTTATATATGATCTACGATATTATATACAGTACAGAGACAGAACATTTAAATAAAAAATCCCAGGTCTATATCAGTGTTTTAACCATGTGGAACCAATGTTTTCATTTCATAGATCCACTGTTTCTTTTTGTGAAAGATTCAGTATTCCACTTCCCCTCACCAATATAGATCTAGTGAATCTATTCCTATAAAGGTTAGACCAGCACAGTTTTGATTATGCCTATCTATAAAATGTTTTGAGATACTACAGTTTGCGTCTCTAATCTTTTCTTGATATTCCTGAGATGTTTTGAATTTTTATTTTCAACACCCTCCCTGTTCTCCTTTTATATTTTAGTCCACACGGACATTCCAACATATAGACTGTAAATTTGCTCATCCAGGAACAAAATGTTTTCACTTCAAAAGACCCTTGTGTGGTGTTTGATTTACAGACTCTCTTGCTTTCTGTTCCCTATTTGCAGGCTGAACAATTTTTACATTTATATAGTAGAAACCTATTTCCTTTCTCACTTTACTCTGTACTAAATTTTTTGTCACATTAGGGGGCAGTTGTTTAAAATTGGGAGCATATTTCAAAACAACCTGTGGGTGTCAATATCAGTTTTAAAATTTGGTAATTTAATAATGTATTCCAATGTTTCCTTAAAGAATTTTTTTATATGACTAGAAGCATTATTGTATTCTTTAATAAATGGTACTAATTCTCCCATGTCTTTAATTTTCTTGGATTTATTTTGCATTGAGATTAAATCTGTCCTTTGGATATTACTTTCTTATAAGCAAGTATCTTTAAATCTTTAGTCTTAATCATTAGTACATTTTCTCTTTAATCATTTTAACTGGCCTATTGGGTTAATAGAAATCTATTTTTATAATGATGACTATCAGCTAACAAAAAATAATTTTGAACAACTTTTTTAAAGAAAGTTTTAGTGTTAATTTCAAAATCTTTATCTATATAGACAATCCCAAAATTAAACATGTGTTTTACTGTATGCAGACATAAAAATTAAATTTAAATAATTTGTATTCAGATAAAGCAAGAAATTTAACAGAGAATATTTATCTCCTCTCCAAATTAAAATGCATACAGTAATCTATAAAACAAAGCCAGAGCACCAGATTTGCTCCAAACGGTTATTAGTCCAGATGTGGGAATCTTCCCATTCACCTAGAAAGAGTTTGGAATAACTCAGAGCAAAGCTGGTGCCCATCGCCACACCAGATGGCTGAATATAAAATTAACCTCCATGCCACAAACAGTTGTGTTCTAAAATAAACTTTATCTCACTAACTATAAAATCCATCTGTAAAGATTTAAGATTGTGATCTTTATTAGGAAAATATTCAATAGCACTGCAGCCAGCATTATGTGCAATACAAGTATAGATGGATTATATATCATAAATACCTTTATATACAGTGGCGGCCGCCTTTATCCTAATGCGGCCGAATCGGTGCAACTTTGATAACCGCGGGCAGATGCGTTTTTATTTTTTAGTGTCCGGAGTGTATTGCGGTATTTTCGCGCACATTTCGGGGTCTATGCACTAAGCAGGGGAATCAGGGAAAAAAAATCAGGCCACTGTATGTATGTATGTATGTATGTTAGCCGCTAAGGTAATGAAGTGGCCTTTAAATGCATTTTACCTGCCTCGGATGCATGCCGGGGGGCTCCGGTGCTGGTATTAATGGGTATCAGCTCCGGAGACCTCCGGCATCAATCCCAGGCAAGAAAAAGGACTGATTTTTTCTAAGTGCCGTTCTGCCGCTTACTGCGTGATCCCCGTAATATTGAATATACTATATGTGGTATGAACACGGTATGAACGCAGCATGAACGGGGTGAAGTGCGGTAAAGTGTGTGGCATTCTGAAAACAATCCCGGAAAAATGCGGTGATGTTGTAGAATAAAAGGGGCCGTGGCTGTAATCAGACTTCCATCTAATTAAATCCAGAATATTGCAGATAAGAGTAGAATCTCTTGTGTATGATTTTAATTTTTTAAACAAAAAGTTTGTTTAGAAAATTCCAAATAATGGAAAGGTTTGCTCTCCAAAGGAAATTAAAAAAATCTCTTGTGAGCACATTCACATGTCTATCAAAAGGACAAACAACAACAGAGAAGATATCCGCACTCCTGTGATTGATCATAGGGTGGGTGCACTAAGGGAAGAGTTATAAAGGAAAGCAAAAATGTCTCAAACCTCCAGATGGAGGGTAAGACACCATAAAGTCCCCAAATTGGATGCACTCAACACATCTATATATCAGTGATCTAGTGTATAATGGTATAGTAATCTGTAATGGGCCAGTATACTGTTCACTAATATAGAATTACACTGGGGGCAGGAGCTAAGTAAAGGAATATTTTTCTGGAAGCAAATGTCCCAAAAAGTAACAGAGGGTGGATAGTTGTGAGGTTTAAAAGACAATTGTAAAATACAAACAATAAAAAAAGAGGTTTATATCGAACAGACACAGTGAACCTGCTGGTGAGCAGCAATTCAAAGTGAATCCATAATGCAGTTACGTAGCAGATGGAAGTGGTTGGCAGAAATGTGCCTAAAATTAGGACACTGAGGTCTCTAATTAAGAAATGTTATAGATCTTAATATGAAGGCAATATTTGTGTCAGATATATCAACTGGCCTGCCCTCATTTAGGCGGCAGGTGAAACTGCTGCTGCCAGGGAGCACAGAGTCTGCAGAAGGGATCTTTGGTGTCCCCTACAAGGGCATCATATACTGTACAGGGTGTACTTTGCCACATAGGAGATTAGATACTACCTGTGCAAGGAGCTTGGGTATGCTCGTAAGAACTGCCCTGTAACAGAGGAGTAATCCCTGTTCAAGTAATGTGCCTTTAATCTAGCAGTGTTTTGGTTAACTGCTGGTAGTCAATTAATAAACACCACCTGCCTGATTTAGATTGCTTACAAAAGCCTGTCTGTTGAGACAGGAAGTGACTCCTTAGCTCACATGTGAGCTGACCTTTGGAGACAGAGCAGAGGTTCTTGAGTCTCCCAGGAGAGACTGATCAAGAGAACACAGATCTCTGGAGCTGACCAGGTCTTGAGATCTGCCAGAAGACATAGCAGAGCTGCTTCCAAGACACAGGGGAATCTTCTAAACCCGAATGCTGACACACCCTGAGGGAAGGGAGCTGAACCAGGAACAGAGAAGATTTTCCCTCCAAGGAACAGATAAGACTTTCATTCTTAAGAGACTTCTTATATCTGCTTATTTCATGCTATATGTTTTGGGGCTGGGAGACATGCTTAACTAAGGGAGTTGTGAATTGCATGGTATGTCACTAGAACCACTCCCAAGTGAATAGAAGCTTTGTTTCCCCTTGTTTGGATGGGTTCCTAATGTTAAGGAAAAGGCACAATAAAGCCTCGTTATAATTTCACCTTATAAAGTCTCCAATTGTGTACCTCTGTGAACGTCCGTCTACATGCCCCAAGAGTAATATATGATCTACCCCAGCTCCTGCAACCACTCCTCTCTCTGCCAAAACACCCTGTCCCACTGAGACCACAACAGTGGGTTCCTCAAGGGCTCAGGCCCCCCTGAGGCTGTAGGAAAGGTTGCTGCCCCAGTTAAGGAAGCAACCCTTGTTCCTCCCCCCACAAAGGGAGGTGGGAAAATAAAAATACCAACTTGAAACAGCCACCCTCTGTTGTTGCTGTCTCCCCTGAAGCACACCCTACCCCAAATATAAGCATCTAAGAGGGTGCGGGGGAGTAAGAGTAAACTGCTGCTGGGGAGACAGTTGCACCCTGTCCTCTGGAATTGCCCCCCAGGAAAAGGAAGTTGAAAACCCATAGGAGGGTGGTTAAGAACGAGGTGGGTGAACATTACTATGTTCATCATTTAAAGACTCCTAAGCGGAACAAGACATCTGTTCTGCACATGGTGGTCTAGTCTGGTAAATATCAGTCACCCTGGGCCAGACCCCATTACAGATCCCAAAAGGGTGAGGCTGTAGGGTCAGGGGATTTGGAAGTAATGGGATGGGAAAGGGAGGTACCTCAGGTTTCAGAGGTGGTGGGCCAGAGTGCTATATAGCAGGTGGCCCTGCCCCTGACATGGATGTTGGGGTGCCCTCCACTACCCCTCTCAACTGGAAAATAGTCCCCAGGGACTTGTGTTTTCTATCACCTACCACACCGGGTGCAGCTGTCCTCTGGAACTCGGGGTCAGTCAAGATACCCCTCCAGCTCAGACCACCTGAGGGGGGGGATGAAATAGGGCTGACCCCCCATGGATGACTCTGGGAGTGGTATTAAGTAGGTGTTTGGGGTATGAAGGATTGAGCGAGGGAAGTGTATATGAGTGGGTTTTTGTGGCTAGCACCCCAAATAATTTTGGAGAGCCATTGGAGGTGGTCCATCTCTGTGGGTAGTCTCAATTGGGCTCTTATCAGGAGGCAATCCCTGGGAGATGCTTGGTAAGAACAACATCCAGCAGCATCCACCGACTTCATTTACATTATGGTGTGGGGTTAATGGATGTCCTGGTCCTGGATCGACTTGCTGTATCTATCCAACCACAGTCTGTCACGAGACGAATCCAGTGCAATTTGGCTGCCGCTGTTCTCGGACCACAATTGTGCGTCTGTGATAATGGCGCTACTACCAGCAGTGTCCTAGGCAACCTATTGGCACTTTAACTATACATTGTTGTAAGACAAGGGGTTCACGACATCAGTCCGAAAGCTTTGGCTGTCCTGTGTCAGGAGTATGTCAAAGGTGCTAGCCAAAGATTGAAGCCCTTTTGGGGGAAGTGTTTTATCTGGAGAAGCTGCTGTCTGCGTCAGGGGACCAATACATGCAGAGTGCCTACAGTATGTAGAGAGGAAGTGCGCACTCCGACTTGGAAGATCGGCAAGCTCGGTGCCCATATGTGCGTTCCTGTGTCCAATTCTTTTGGGAGATGGCTTTTGGGTTGCGCCTCTTCTATGAGCTGGATTTATTTAAAACTACCTTCCACCCACACCCTTTTTATCAGGTTCAAGAAAAATTTCATTATTTTCTTTTAACTCTTTCAATGCCTCTTGCTCTTGTCTATTTAAATTATTTATTTCACCCAAATTATTGCTTTGTACATTTTCAAAATAATTAAAAACAAATAAAAAGTTGTATCAACATAATTTCCATTATAATTACTTGGTAAAATGTAGAATTACTGTACATCAAAATGGAGAATATTGAAAATTATCATCAATATTCCTATTTTCTATTAATGGGCGCAAGAAAAATTCTGGACCCTTTTGTAACTGCTTTTTATTGATGGTTTCACATATTTAAAGCGGGGTGGGTGGGCAGGAGCAATTACATAAAGCTAAAGGATAAATCATAGTGGGAGATGAAGGGATGATGGGACGGGGTTTATAGTACAAATGGTTCACATTACATAATTTTCAATACAATACATGTTAAGTAGGGCAGGTGGCCAGACAGTTTTACTGCATTGTGAGAGACTACCTTCAGAGTTTCTCTGTCTCATCTGGGAGAGCGACCCTCTCAGTTATATTGACATTTAATTTATAATATATTTGAATCAGGATACATCTTACACCATGGTTCCCATATTTTTGTAACTTTGGATAGTGAGTAATTTTTTATATATGTATTTACATATTTATATGCTCTTATATATGATATGGGAGCACCACTGGATCAAGTTGGAGCAAGACAAAGAATTTCAACTTGAAAACCAACAATTTTAGGGTTATAGAAACATGTACTTAAGTGAGATTATTAGGATAGACTGCAGTCGATCGTGTATGAAGTTCCTAGCTGTCTCCAATAGGATTTTGATGAATCTGCTCCCTTGAATAAGCCTAAGGAGCAATCTACTCGAGTACTGTATTTTATTATGTAAGACTACATTATAAATTTGCTATTTATGTTTTAAGTATTTTTAAAAATAGGTTTTTGTATTGAAAGATTTGTATTCTTTTTTTATTACTACCCGGTCACACTAAAACTAGTAATTCATGGTTATTTAATATTTCGGTTTGCAAATCAGCCACTGACATTTTTGAACAATCTTTTATGAAGCTCCTAGCTGTCTCCAATACGATTATGATGAATCTGCTCCTCTGAATAAGTTTCTGGAGCGGTCTATTCGAGTACTATATTTTATTATATGATTATGACATTATATATTTGCTATTTGTGCTTTAAGTGTTTTGAAAAGAGATTTCTGTATTAAAAGACTTGTATTATTTTCATCACCATCCGGTCACATTAGGACTAGCAATTTATGGTTATTTAATGTTCCGATTTGGCGAATCAGCCATAGATTAAATATGTCAAAGTTTCCTCCTGAGCCAATAGGAGGAGGACTATATTAACCATAGGTAGAGAAGACTTCAATACACTCCCGATGAAGCTAGATCACGACTAGCAAAACCCGTTGAGTGAAAGACGGAAGAAGAAACTGACAGGAACGGAACCTACTGCACCGACACACTTTATTCGAGCACATACCCAGTATGTACCTGGCAGATACTTGGAATGCGCCGCTCCTCACCTCTGACAAGCCCCGTTGTGTTTGCCTTCCCAGCCTGGGTTCATGCCTGGCTGACGGGCGGCTGATCTGTTAAATGATAATGATTAGGATTTAATAGGCTGCAATGCTTCGCGTGTCTACCAGATGGCATAAATTCATGAATTGTAATGCAGTATATATATATATATATATAATGTGCAGTATTGCAGCCAGGGGGAATAAAATGCTTCAATCCCTGCCTGGAAAATACCTCAATGCACTCGGGCAGAAAACAGTCACAAACCTCAATACACCCGGGTATACCCGAATTCGTGGGACTAGCCGAGCTCGAATAAAGTGTGTCGCCAGTGTAGTGACGCTGGAGCATTGTGGCAAGCAGAGTGTCACTCCCAGTGGCCACTTTCGGGGGACACAAGGTGAATCCACTCAGCAACGACGCACACCGTGATCCAGTGTGGGAGGACGAGAGACTGTCAGTATCAAGCAAAGATACCATTATACGCTCATAGGGCACATACAAATGGGAATGCCCCATAGGGGATTTTTTGTTGCTGTGTGCATTGTGTATTAAAAATCTTTTTAAACCTACTGCACGATTAATCCTCTATCTTCTCTGACTTAAAACTCTACTCTACCTACGTGAAAAATAAAAATGAAATGCCCTGAAGTCGTCAGCGCTTAAGCTACAGAGGCGGCACACTTTATTCTAACTTGGCTGGTGCCGCAAGCCGGGAGATTTCCCGGCTTGCTCGTTTTTTTCCCTCGGCATGCTGCGCGTCATCGATGCGCGGTCACGCTTCATCGGGAGCGTGCGCGCATGGCGCGCATGCCCAGGGCTCCCCGAGGGAGCCCTGGGTTGCTGTAATGTGGGGGATGGTGGTGGGTGGCTCCGGGGGACCCGGTGGACCCGGAGAGGGGAGGGGGAAGCCCCGATCGGAGGACCAATCTTTCGAGGCTCCGGCGCCCGCACGGGACACCTCGGCGCGCGCCCGGTATCTGTCGCGGCCGAGACCGGGTAAGTGTTAGAATAAACTCGGCCGCGACAGTATAAATGCAATACTGCGTGATAAATGTGAAATGTTAATACATACTTAATCTGACCTTTACTCACTATTGTAGTAACAAGTGACTACAAGGAAAATAACCAACCAATAGTGGTCCACTGTTACGAATCTACTCCCTCACCTTTCTGCATCTGTACTACTGGAGGAAGGTGGTTGTTCCTTTTAGAGGTTGAGTGAACATAACGGTTGTCTAAATATTTTTCAACATTATATTTGTTCTTTATTTATTTTATTTATTTGTACACATTGGTTCTAATGCTATTATTTATTTCACCACTAGGTGGTACCGTAATACTGATACATTTTATGTTTGGGGTGCGCCAAATAGACTAGTTTTTTTTATCTAAGGTGGTATTGAGATAGCCAGGGACGGAGGTGGCAAAATAGTGCATGTCCCTTGGCAATTTCATATTTCCCACTGACCTTCCTTTTCATACGAGCTTGGCTCTGATTGGCTACTGGGAAAATTTGCACGCAATAATTGGCTGCTGAGTTTCAGGAATGGAGCTCAGAATACTACAAAGAATCTGTAAGCCAATGAGATTTGAGATCTCCAGGCTTTTCAAAGTTGGTCTTGCACGAATAGCAGAGCAACCGGCTTTGATTTCAAGCCAGAAAAGCCTGCCTGCCAGAGACAGTCTCGATTTTTACGGCCAAGTTCTCAAAATCGAACATAGCGGACATGGCTGGGATTTGTAGCTGAGAATTGGTAGTAGCTCGCGGTCAAGAAAAGTTCACGTTCTCAGAAGAGAAAGGAGCGGAGGCGTGTGGAACTTCACGCAAATTTGGGTATCAGGAGATTCCTAAGTCCCTGTCAGGATAAAACTCTTATTTAAAGTTCCCTGCACCTAGGAAAGTCTACTTTTCTATGCCAGACACCCAGTAAATGTGTCTTTTGTCTGTATTTTGTGTATCATTGTGTGAAAGCGAATTTGTGCGAAAAAACTTCAATTTATTTCAGTATCTTGTTTTGTCACTGAATGATCCCGGTTGAAAAGGTGTAAACTGTCTGGTCTCCTTTGACAATGACTTCTTAGAAAAATGATTCTCCTGAAAGTAAATTATGTTCACCTTTGTTTGTAATCAGCCATTGCCATTCTATGTTTTTTAAGGACTATGTAGTCACTTAACATTACTGTATGTGATAGAACTTTCATGGTCATGTGTCCATCAGCTTGAGATGGCTAAGCCTCTCATATTATGAAGTGGGCCTCAACATAATTCATCACATTCGTCTATCTGCACATTGCCATAGAGAAGCAAATATAGTCATTATTTTGATATTGAACTGGCTAATCTATGTGTGGAACCATCAAGTTGCAGAGTAGAATTAAGTGGGGTGGAACGAAAGGAAACACAGAGATTCGGTATCTTGGGGCCATGGTTTTAAAATGTCAACAAGGGTTTTTTTCTAGCAACTTGGAGGACAAGGTAGGAAAAACACATGGGGGCGTTTGCGAGCTGTTGTCTTTAAAGCCGAGAAATTCATGAATTGTAATGGAGAATATACTGTATATACTGTATATATTTAAAATACATTTAAATATTTAAAATACATATTTAAAATACATTTTTATTCATAGTGTCGATGTGCAGGGGGTCTCCGGAGCTGAACCGCGTTGGTTTCAGGTCCAGGGACCCCCTGCTTCCCGAGATACAGCCCCCTTTATGAGGTGCCGGTATCCCTCTGCATTTCAAGGTCCCGATCACGTGACCGCGGCCTGTAAACCAAGCAGAGGGATACCGGCACCCCCTAAAGGGGCCTGTATCTCGGGGAGCAGGGGGTCCCCAGACCTAAAACCGAAGCGGTTCAGCTCCGGAGACCCCCTGCACATCTACACTATGAATAAAAATGTATTTTAAATGTATTTATTTCTATTCATGTATTTATTTATTTATGTAGATTTATTTATTAATTGTGCCGCTGCTGTGTGTGATTTTTTTTATTGTGGGTAGCGGGGGTGGGTGAAGGGGGTATTAGCCCCAACGGTGGTTGTTTAGGGCTTGCGGGGGGGTAGCGGGTGCACTTAACCCCTTCACGACCGTAGCGGTATTAACTGCTACGGTCGTGAAGGGGTTAAGTGCACCCGCAACCCCCCCGCAAGTCCTAAACTCACTACAAGGGCCAAACACCCCCTTCACCCACCCCCGCTACCCACAATAAAAAAAATTCACGCACAGCAGCCCCACAATTAATAAATACATCTAAATAAATAAATACATGAATATAAATAAATATATACAGTATGTATACAGTATATACTATATATATATACAGTATATACAGTATATATATAACAACAATCCATATACTGTATATATATATATATATATATGCAAATATAGCTGTATGCTCATCTGCATGTCTTAGGCAGGTCTGCAACCCCGCCTTTCCCCATTATCACCCAGCATACAGCACTTCCACTGCAGCAAGGGATTCTGGGAAATGACATGCAAATGAGCACACAGTGTCACTTTTTGCCTCAATAACCATTTTTAACATGGTTCCCTATAGGCTTAAGCTTGCTGCATGGTCACAGCTTTGAGCACAGCCAAGGTTAAGGTGCATACCCAGAAAACCACCCACAGAAAGCTGTTTCGACCTTGATGGGTCTCATCAGTGTGGGGTTGATTTTACTGGGAATGCAAGAGAGGCTTATGGGATAGGCCAAACCATAATACTGAGTTACGTTATGGTGAGTAAAAAATCCCTTGCTGCAGTGGAAGTGCTGTATGCTGGGTGATAATGGGGAAAGGCGGGGTTGCAGACCTGCCTAAGACATGCAGATGAGCATACAGCTATATTTGCATATTTGCTTTCCTGTGGAGGGTTTTTGTCACTTTTTTTACTCACCATAACTTAACTCAGTATATATAAAACAAGATGCAATCAGCGCAAATCTCAATACTTTGTTAATGTAGAATTACTAAAAACCACACCTGGCCAAATCAGTCAAACCGAGAGTATTAACCCCTTTGAACCACTAACCCTACAAAAAATGCTGCCACTTAAGTCCACGGCTCCACACTTGCCGCAAGGGAATTGTATAGAGAAGAAATGACCTAGGCACAAATATGCAGGGAGAGAAGAAGAGAGAAATAGTAGCCCCTGACGAAGCCGAAGTGGAGAAACGCGTAGGGCAAACACTTTCACAGAGCAGTTGGAGACGCGCAGAGAACTGAACCTGTACAACGGAACTAAGGCAGCGTATTGACAACATTGGGAGACAGAGTCTCGCGAGAGCCGGACCACGTGATGCGGAAGTAACCGCAAAGGCGAACAGTGCTGGTAACCGGTGTTCTCCAGGCCCGAGTGTGAGAGACTCGCTTATACTCTCAACTGCTTGTATTCAATTCACAGTATGTGAGTTTAATACCATTTATTGTTTTTAGGTATATTTTATTAAATAGGTTTTACACTATCCCTGTTCTTCCTTTTATTCCCTACCCACCCCCCCTCTTGTGAGATCAACCCCCTGCAAGGTATCATCTGGCAGCAGACGCATTGTGGTGTTATGATAGCTGTTTGGAGCATCGTATAAAGCATCGATCCGGAATACACAAAGATCACAGAGAAAATAAAGATTAACATTGGAAGCAGAGTTCCTGAGTCCCAAAGTGGATTAGAGGCTGATTTTTGCTGCATTAAGTGTAAGTGCATATCTTACCACCTAACCCCTGAATTGCTCAGATATATTGCCCTATGATGTTTTTCTCTCTTCTTCTCTCCCTGCATATTTGCGCCTAGGTCATTTCTTCTGCGCCTAGGTCATCTCTCTCTCTCTCTCTCTCTCTCTCTCTCTCTCTCTCTCTCTCTCTCTCTCTCTCTCTCTCTCGACAAATCACACAAAAATCTACTCGCCGAACCAAAAAAGTCTACTCGCCACCTAGTCCCACCCTACCCCGCTTTAAAATAAAATATATAAAAAATATACATTTAATAAATTCCTAGTCAGAACAACATTCGTTTTTGACATAAATGTACACTGGCGACACACTTTATTCGTGCTCGGCTAGTCCCACGAATTCGGGTATACCCGGGTGTATTGAGGTTTGTGACTGTTTTCTGCCCGAGTATATTGGGTTATTTTCCAGGCAGGGATTGAAGCATTTTATTCCCGCTGGCTGCAATACTGCACAGAATATATATATATACTGCATTACAATTCATGAATTTATGCCATCTGGTAGACACGCGAAGCATTGCAGCCTATTAAATCCTAATCATTATCATTTAACAGATCAGCTGCCCGTCAGCCAGGCATGAACCCAGGCTGGGAAGGCAAACGCAACAGGGCTTGTCAGAGGTGAGGAGCGGCGCATTCCAGGTATCTGCCAGGTACATACCGGGTATTTGCTCGAATAAAGTGTGTCGGTGCAGTATTTATTGTATTCCATTATACTACAATTAGTCCTTGTTACGTGTGTGCGTGCGTGCGTGCGTGCGTGCGTGCGTGTGTAAATGTCGGAACTAGAAATAAAAGCCAGATGTGAATGACTAGTTATCTGAACCCCTTAACCAGTGTCTGGATGTCCCCGCTTCACAATATCTAAAGCAGCAGTCCCGCCTGGGATCTTACCTGATCCGCAGTCCCTCAATGTCCAGGTACCTCATTCCCGCAATGTTATAAGTTGGAGTGGAGATGTTTTTTTGGTGTAGTATAGGATAGTTAAGATATATAGGGAAA